>NW_025781943.1:0-37421 GCF_021130785.1 Homalodisca vitripennis | reverse complement strand
GAATTATCTATTTTGATAATGAATTGAAAATAGTTGTTCTTTTGATTCAAAACATAAAAAGTATTTGTCCAAATGATTACATAGGCTTCTGCATTAGTAATTGTCTTATATAATTAATACTATCTCATATATAAAACTAAACCAAAAATAAGTCTTCTTGGAAAATTTTCAGGTTGTATTGTTTAACTCAGGCATTAAAAAATTGATATTCCACCACAAAAAAGGCATATTTAATTCTGAACATAACATTTAATTTTGCTGTTTTATTTATACTTACAGAGTACTTCTTGTTAAGATTCATAATAAACAAGCCGGGAAATACTATATTGCCCTAATAAAATGGGACATTAAATAAATATCCTCACCTGATAAAAAAAAAAGGGGAAAAATAACACCCGTAATGTAGATGAATGGGTATAAATTTTACTGCGTAATAACTCCTTCGCACTCCTTGACAATGCCTTTTGTGTTGCCCCTAGGGAATGTTGGTGAAAAAATACACATTACAATACGAAGCATGAGTCTCTACACTCTGATGTAAGTGGGAAAGAGCGTCTACAGTGATACTGCTGGAGAAGAGTGGAAGAAAACCATATTCAGTGCGGGAATTGGATCCCAAGAGAAATGGCTAATTAGCAGAGGCATCAGGTAATCACAGTTATCCAGATAAGACACAGGACACTCTGCCATCCGATTTGATATAATAAAACCTGTAAAAATATCAATAGCCAGTTCAAGACAATGACATCATGCAGCAGATGAAGTTCTTTCCTTTGTTGTTTATGAAGGTAACATTTATCAGGCCCTGCTGATCTACGGTGTTATCGAGTCGGGTTTTGTATTGGCTGACATTAAAAAAACTATTCCATTGAGTACCTTTTTATGCAAGTATGAAATAAGCCAACACATTTTACACAATATTTAATATCAGTCAGATAATTATTGAAAGTCAATTTATAACAAATGATAGGAACATTGTACATTGGCATTCTATGGGGTATCATTCTGTTTATAAAGAGAGATTATTCTGATCTTATGGCAACTTCTGTAATAGTACAATCAATACCAATCACAGTCATTCAAGTATTTTTAGTTGATTTCGCTTAAAACAAGAAGCTGGAGAAACCTTTCTTTGCACTTGCATAAAAAGCACCTGTTGCACATTGCTTCTGGAGTGATAGGATAATTCATGTATGTGGTAAGATTGGGGAATGTAGGGGCTGCCTCCCCTTGCATAAGATCCCGTACCTATATATCTCAGTCATGTCTCCATGGAAGAAGGGTAGTTTTAGTTCTGTTCCAGGCTCCTACCAGTCATAGTATGGCAGATGTTTGCTCACCCCAGGTGTTTTCTTGACCACTTTGCGTAAACTGCTTACTTAGCTGAGGGGTTTTAACATTTGAACGTTTGAATCAAGGATTATAAAGTAACAATAAAGAGATGTTCAAAGTTGACGATAAAGTTAGTGCCATTGTTAAAAAAGTGTCAGTTGTGGCCAACAAGAGGCGATAAATGCTCTTTTACAAATTCCCCCACTTTTAAAGCATTTTTGGGGTCTTCTGACGAGAAGTTAAACAAACCAAATAAAGGAAAATATAATTGAGCACCTCCAAAGCTTTTTTTTCTTCTCTTAGTACAGGAAGCTTAGAAAATATGTACCTAGTCCTATAAGAACCTTTGTACTGCTTCCGGAGTGACAGAATATTTTTGGATTGGGTAAGCTAGGGGCCACCTCCTGTCGAAAGGATGTCCCCTAGGAAAGAGGATAAGCCAGCTTTGAACCAGCCTCTCCTGTCAAAGCAGGCAGGAGGTGGCACATCCTTATGTCTAGGCTGGCAAGAACCATTGAGTCTTAGGGAACAAACCCCACCAACTCTAACATTCATCTCCCACAGAAGACTTAGACCTATCGAATTATCCTTGCACCCCAAAATGGAAATCTCCACATGTGCGGTTAGTGATGTGTTGCTCTTGGACATCCATAAGGTTGCCCACATTTAAGTGACACATCGGTTTTTGCTTGTACCCACTGTGTGTTCAATTGGAATGTATAAACCAGCCAGAAGTGAACCCTCCTGGGGAAGCCTTCAAATGTACAAATTTCTAAACTTTTAGATCATTTTTGGAGTCTTCTGATGAGAACTTAACAAACCAAATAAAGGAAAATATAATTGAGCACCTTCAAAGCAACCACTTTTAGGGAATACTTTTCCGAGCCAGATCCTAATCAAGGTTGGATTAAAATTCCATTCTCCTTCTCCAGAAATAGAAAAGATCCCAAGTCTCTCAGAAGAGAAAACAAAATCAGATTTTAGACCTGACTAACAGTGGCACAGTTTTTTAATGGCGAGAACATTGTAGAATTTTGACTAAAAGCAAAACTATGTAAAGTCCAAATTATGTAAGGACTACAAAGTACTCAGTGATAAGGAAATGAAAGTATTACAGTACTTCCTTTTTCCAACTACCTAGCAACCTGAACAACCATTCTCAACTATGTGCTTCATAAAAAGTAATTACAGGAATCAGCTTAATATTCAGTATGATTTCAAAGTAAGTGTCAAATATGGAACTGAACATATCATAAATCATGAACTCAAAGGACAGGTTCAAAGAATCTCACTGTACGTTTTTTGAAGTTGTGAGTTATTGCATTGCTTTCTTTATAAATAACAATTTTGATTTAGTAATATTATTAATTTACTTATTATTATATATTTGTAATAAATACTTTTTCTCTGTACATCGCAACTAAAACGGACTAGTGCTCCCTGTTTTTACTTCATTAAACACTTTGTCCAAAGAAATTAATATAAAAAAGTGTGTTGAATTTTGCCTGTACCTACACATTCTGACAAATTGATGGTCTTACTTTTTGTTTTTTTAAATAAAAATATACCACTAGTCGAATAAACTTGTGCTAGCATCAAAATTTTATTTTCATAAGAACAGTTTCTATCTTAAGTAAATGGGTAGGCAAACCATAAGTTACTATACTAACTAATGCAACTCAGATTATTATGCGTGTAATCTACCATTTAAGTTTAAGAATTTGGGAGGTTTGTGTCAGTAATGTAACTGATGAGGGGTCCTTGAAAAAATTTTGTTAGGAACCACTGGTCTAGTGCATGGTTGACAAATTTTTGATAATGGGAATCAGCAGTATTTAATAGTCTAAAACTCATAACTGCAACTAAACTTTCCCCACTACCTGCCTGTGTTTTGTTGTGTGAATCATTGGGGTAGAGTGCAAGTCAATTATCAAGCCATATATATGTATAGTATTTGAGACTCAGTAACAATGTTGTTATCTGCAATTGTTTTAAACTTTTTCATACCTTATTTAAAAATCAATTAAGTGTATTTTTTGAATCAAAGGAACTTAAGTAGTAAATGTAAGTCGAGGGCAAGACTGATCCTCAACCAAATTAAGTACACAAACTTCAATAAATTTCAACAAATTTTAGTATTCAACAATTACTTTGGAAAATATATCTATTAGGACAACCATGTATCTTTTGCACACTTTACTGGAACTAACACTTTTATTAAATTAGTTATCCCTCTATAATTCTATATGTATGATAACTCCAACTTTCTTTATACCTGTTTATGCAAATTCAAAACACCATTTAAAAAATATCAACAAATTAATTCATCACCAGAGTAATATTTGTAGTAATGAAATAATTTTTTTTTCAATTTTATATGGTATCTAAGCTGACAATTTTCCAAGACGACATAAAAAAAGATACATTTCCATCCAACCACTTTAAACAAATGATAAAAATAAGCTAGTATTTTTATTAAAAAAATACCCATTGCAAAAAATATTAATTTAGGTATATATATTGGTGTGCTTTATAAATCTGGTTTGAACACAGTGTACATAAGATATAAATGTAAGATGCATTAAACCACAATATTGATAAACAAATAATTCCTCACAAACTCATCATGCCTTATGCCTCTCAGATCCTTTTCCCCAGCGACTGATTAGATAAAAAAAACAGAATGTAATTTATCACTAAATGTTTTACGGGTTTTATGATATATTTGCGATGCAGACCAGTGTTTTGTGTTTATACTAAACCCCTTGAAAAAGAAAAAAAAATTTAGTGTGAAAATAATGAAATATAATTTGAAAAGCCCTATTAGTGTATTAGTATGTTAAATTAAAATACAATCACACACATATTAAAACAAAAAAATGGAATAACGTTTTTTACTTTTGAGGTGAGGTTAGCACTGTTTTTAGGTCTCTCTTCCAGTTAACCTTAACACCAATCGTCAACCTCATATTTAATTGTAAATTCAGCGAAATATATAACGTATTGTGCGTAGTTTTATACACTATGATTAATAATTTGTATGGCACTTTCTACAGATTGTAGAAACAAATTAGCTTTGTATAGAGTAATCCGGTTAGAACACACTATCAAGAGTTATAGACTTTGAAAAATACTTTATACAAAGGTGAAGAACAGATTCTAACCAAAATATACAAATTTCGTACTCGGTATATCCTATATAAGTTTTTAGGTAGGATTTGATGTAGGTTAAATATGATTTCAGTATAATTGACATTTTTAATCCATTTTCTGCTTCAAAAAAAAAAAAAAACTTAAAGACAACATTTAGAGAACTGGTATATGTCCTATGTTATAGGTGTCAAAATAAACCTTACATAAGCTCAAGATTGTACATAGTAAATGAGCTTTTAAAACAAAGTAATATGATTTGTTATCCGGTGTCTGTGCACAAATGCTTAACGATTATATATGTACGCAGAAATATATAAATCTAACTTATAATATGTTGTGTACATTAACTGCGAATGTAGGCATCTTATCACTAAATTCGAATAAGATATAATTACTAATGGCTTCATGCCTAGTAATTTACTTATGATAATTCTCCTGTCGATAAATGTTACCACTGTGCTGGCTATGAGGATGATGAAGGGCTGAACTGTTGCTACTAAGAGACTGGGAACAAACACAGCGGTGTGAATGCTTTATCTGGCAGCCCGAGTGTTCCTCTGATACCGAGGTAAACATTCGCCGCCGGTCCTTTTCTTGAGCATTTCACACACGTAAAATCTTCCTTCATGTGTGTCCTTGTACTGGGCTATACGATTGGTCACCTCTGGTAGCCAAAGGTAAACGCCATTCACACTGAAACCCATCTGGTACTCATCATTTGTGACATTTTCCACTTTTTTCCTCTATATTTCTGTATTTTTAATAAGATGGATACTTATCCCAACTGCATAAATATAACTATTATAATAATTTAATGAGTTTTGATTGCAATTTGTATTACGTTATATAAATGCCAAAAATTAATACATTTTACTAGTGCAAGTATATACTAAAATATCTTTCCCGTGAGACCCACAGTAAAAGTATTTAGAATAATAACTCAAAAACATCATAAGCAACAACTAAAACAATAAAAGAGAAACTAATACATGGGCAAATAAAAAAATGTTGAAAGATAGGAGTCTCTGATTGAACTACTTAATGAAGCATATAACAACAAATAAAAACTAAGTTTACACTGCCATTTGTAAACCATGCTGTTTCACTGTTAATATTCATAAGTGGAATGGAAAATCATTAATAAATCAACATTAATGGCAATAAAATATACAACCTATTCTATGCGGAATCTAACAAAGCCCTTTTACATCACAACATTGTTGTTTTGATCTCTTGTCTTCAGTAACTACACTCACCATAAGAAAGAGATGAAGGCTATTACTATGGCAGAGTGATAAATTTCTTAAATATGGAGGTTTAAAAACAGGCAAGGTTTGGTTGCCTATATGTTTTAGTGCTCCTACAATTCCTTTTTCCTCGGGCTGGCGGCGATATTTCATCAGTATCCATCGAAACCGATTCCACCTTAATAAAAAATACATTCAATTGTATTATACCATTCAATAACGTTATGTTATGTTTGGTTGGGGTGTACCAGGAACCTAACTACGCCAGGATGGCAAAATAATGTGAGCAACTATCAGCATATTGATGGGGTACACCTTTAATTAGTAAACAAAAGAAAACATTACAAAACTTAAAAAAAGCTGATTACAAATCTTTATCTTTAATTTTACTTACTGAAAGTTAAGTTGTTCTTATACAATTGGAAGATACATTATGAGGATAAATTGTGTGACTTACCAAATATGAGCAGTATAGTGACGACACACATATTCCACTCAAGCGTCATTCCAAATAATCTATCACCATCTAAAGTCTGCATAATCAGGACAACTAAGTCACCGAGAACACAATTAAAATTATAACTCGAATCAGAGCTTCAAAATCAAAATCACAAATGTTAAAGTATAACACTGGGTTAAATACCAGGGTACAGCCATCCCTCTCACTAGGGTTAGGAGCAAAGCCTCCCTTCCTAGGTCCTACCCTGGTGGTCATTGGCTGAGGGGCGTGCCTTGGAAGCCTCTACTGATTCCTAACAAACTTTCCACTTTGGCGGTAGCTCCAAATAATCTATCACCATCTAAGTCAGCAAAGACTAAGTCTGCATAATCAGGACAACTAAGTCACCGAGAACACAATTAAAATTATAACTCGATATCAGAGCTCAAAATCAAAATCACAAATGTTAAAGTATAAACACTGGGTTAAATACCAGGGTACAGCCATCCCTCTCACTAGGGTTAGGAGCAAAAGCCTCCCTTCCTAGGTCCTACCCTGGTGGTTCATTGGCTGAGGGGCGTGCCTTGGAAGCCTCTACTGATTCCTAACAAACTTTCCACTTTGGCGGTAGCTCGACAGTAACCACCTGTGCCGGGTTTGGTCACACCGCGGATTTATTATTTAACATCCAGTGGTTTACTGGTGATAAGCCAATATCCCCGAACGTTGGTTTCAATTTAGAACACCTGCTAGACAAAGCGTTACTTTCATAAAATAATTCTGATATTTCTGGGGTTGTTGAAACCCTTCAAGTATAGGAGGTTCTGGGGTGTACTCTGAACTACCCTTATTTTATTATCTCAACAGCTGGTAAGCGGAAAGAGTCCATCCACATTCCCAGATTGTACCTTTAGTGTTTAGACATTACACAACGGTTACATAACCTACCACTGTTTTTAATGTCAATGAAAACATGAAATCTTACAAAATATTAAATGATGAATTAAAAAAGTAAGTAAAGTAAAATTTATGGACAACGATAGAGTACGAGATGACGGAAGTCCCTAATCACCGGAACTACTGATAACGAAGATAGCACAAACAGTAAACTAGAAATTAGTTTAGCAGCTCGGGTCATGTGATCTGAGCTTGAATTAAGGTACTATCTCAAGGGATGTTTTTTTTTCCACCAAATGTGTGAAGTGGAAGGCAAAACCAAAGTCCGCATTGGTGGCCAGGTCATTTCTGACAGCTACTTTCCCTACTTCAGACCTTGATCTGATGTACAAGTAGTTTATATCGAGGATTCATTACTAATGATTAGTGTTGGACACGTACTACACTGCAGCCTTTAGTATATTCATCAATTTATTATTATGTTTTAAGATATAAAAAACAGCCAAACTATACTGTGTAAATTTGAAATACCTATAACGTAATTTGTTTAAAGTAGTTTAGTATCGAGGATTTGTTACTCATGAATATTGATAATTTAATATAATCATGAATAGCGATAATTCGAATTTTGGACGCTTATTATACTGCAACTGTTTTAGGTTTGGTTAAGTAATAAGACTAAATAACAGGTGAAGTAGAATTAAGGTTAGGAGGTTATCTCGGCCTCAAATTAAATTATTTAAAGTATTAATGAAAAGATTGAAAAAACATTAATCCTTTTTCCTAGGCTTAAATATTTGGCGAAAAACAAGCTAGTATAAGAGTAAAATAGCTAAAAACTCCCAATTTAGAAAGCAAAAAATTTTTTAGGTTTAAGTAGGCTAACCATTAGTTTCATGAATTGCTTGGCTCAGACCTGCACATTAGAAAATACCTACTTCATAGTTAACCGTTATTTTGATTGTAAACTGTTTAGAAAACAAAAACTACATTTTTAATAAATAAACTTATTTCAGTGTTACATGGGACTTTTTATGGAGACTAGGGTCTTTTACCATATCACTTCACCATGCCGGGACTTTGGAGAAAGTCAGGATCTGGAATCCAAAAGCATCGATGGCTAAACTCTTTTTAGTAAAATCTAGATTAAGGAAAGTCCCCTAAAAGAGCAACTTATAACATGAAGATAGCAAGAAGACAAACAAACTAGAAACAGCAGACGACACGATTAGCTCTGCAGCTGATGAGGAAGAAGGTTTCAGTAAGATTAGATTACCGGCCCCGACCACCGGCCAACCAAATAGAAGTGGTAGACTCTATACGTTTTGGTAGCCGCCACATATTTATAGGTTCATGGAGATTACAAGAATAACAAAATATTTCTTAGGGTTTTTATATTAGTGTTATTATTATCTAAAAAAAATATGTTATATTTAGTTTTCATATATGTTTTAAAATATAAAGATTATGTTTATAATAAAACACCAATTTATTATTTTCCTCCGATATTCATTTAAAAAACATTCATGTGAAAAGGTAATTTTATTTCTGAACAGTTAAAATTCATAATCCCCAAATTATTCCAAAATTCCTTCCACCTTAGAATGAAAATAACCCCAGTTTAGTCAAAATTATTCATAAATTCAAACCTCTGAATACCCACGTCTAGTGTAGGCTACATGGTTCTTATAAAATAAGTATACTTTGTAATAGAACGTAACAATAAAGAAATTTGAAATTATAACTTACATACATATTTCGACCAAATTATTTTAAGACACACTTGGCAAATTATAGTTTAAGGTAATACTTGTAGTCAAATTTGCTACTGAATTCAGGAGGAAATGTTCAAAAAACATTTATTTAATGATACTTCACTCACACCACCACATTGTAATACTAAAAGTAGATTTTTTAAACAGTAATATTTGTAACTGCACTTCACATAGCTTTATAACATCAATATGGTGCTAGGAAAAGTTAAATTAGGATACTATGAAATGTACTTACAGGGAACGTGTGAGGCAGTTTGCCAGAATTCACTGAATGCACTCTCTGTAATATTTTCATGGTGTCCCCTTTCTTGCCCCTGGTGAGAAGAAATTTGGGACTCTCTGGAGTAAAGTAGAAGAGGGTGCCACACAACAAGGAGGGTAGACCACAAAACGAGATAAAAATAACCTCCAGGGTGTAAATGTGACAAACCAGAGGTCTACAGCCCAAGATCCTCTCAGGGTCATCCATCCTGCCACTACAAGTGAACAAGCGCTTTTCATATTCAGTAAATCTCCATGGTTCTCTTCTCCTAGCCACAGCAGCTTTACCTCTGTAAATAATGTTTCTGCAATATCTTCAGCATTTGCAATAATTTCTCAAGCAGCAGCACAAGCTATGAAGTTATAATAATGAAATATTATCATGTTCTGAAAATATTTATGTACCACTTTGATAGTTGAAATAACAAGAACCCTATGAATAAATAATTCAAACAGTTATTTGAAGGCCAAAGAATACACTATAACAATTATAAGTGAAATCTTTCATTCGATAGATATTTTAGATGTTTGAGTTCACAGCCAACATTTTAGATTATCAAAAAACTATTTATAAAAACATTAGAGATATTAACACAAGTAGTCCTTAAAGTAAAACATTTGAATATATTTTGGTAAATGTATTTTTAACAAAGAATGATTTGTTTGAGAATCCAATTCCACATTTAATAGTGATTTATTTTTATGTGAAAATCAATTTAGGAATGATTAAAAAATCTAAGAAGCTATTATGTTATCATATTTTTAACTGCTCAATTAGTGTACTTTTTTTATATATTTTTTCCTTTTATTCAGTTTTTGTCAATGGAAATCATAAAAAAAAAACTGTTTAATAATTCACCAGTCTGTTTCAAAAAGCAATAACTTTATTCATTTACCGTTAATAAATATTGTGAAAGTAGTAAACGTAGATTTTTCAATAAAATGGTTATTTTAAATTATTTTGTCTCATTACCTTTCAGCTTGTTATTCAAAAATTTGAGGCAGTAAACTTATCTTTAAAAAAATCTGTAGGTTAAGTTGCAAAAGTTGTTCAAGTTATATAATCATTAGTGTAAGGGATGTTACACACTAAATCGTTATGATAATGTCCATGGTACAAACAAAAGATGACAAACTAAACTGTGTCGATGTTCTTTCTAGAACTAAAATGGCGATTGCACCAATAAAAAAATTATAACAGTCTGGTTTGCAGGATGGTGGGCCAGAAAATTGGACGACACAACTGTGACATTTATCAGTAATAAATTTGGGTTATCAGTAATATCAGTCACAAGGCTGCTGGACTAAGTGATAAGGTCACAAATAACAGGTAACTTAAGGGGAGCTGAACCGTATTTGGCCAGTTTAGGTGCACTTTTTCTCAGACACCCTTTAATCTACAATACTCAAATTTTCACTAGGTCAGGATATGTGTTTCATAAGTATACTGAACTAGAAGTTTGTTTCTATAGTTACAAATATCATTGTTACAGTATTTTGTATAAATTTGAGTTTTTTACAAAAAAAAAATTAAATTAAACAATTTTTAATTTCTTTTTTACTGGTGTGATTGATTTAATTTTAGTTCCACATATCTGCAATGGTGTACTACACACTTGGTAAAAATTTCATCAAGATATCTTTACTACTTCCTGAGAAAAATTTACCTTTATGTTAAAAACTTATACTTTCAGGAAATTGCATTTAAAGATAAAGCAAGGTTTTACTTACACAGATTCTTTATTAGAAGCCTCCAGGGCTGTAGCAATCATTGTTTCCCTCTTCTTCAGCTAACTTCTGCTGTCTTTTCTTCACTCTAGCTTCTTTGGTCATATCCTCTGCCGCCTTATCTGCTTTCCGAAGCCGTTTCAACATTGAATCGTTGAAGTACTTCAGTGTGTGAATTTCCCTAAGTCTTACAGCCCTAGCTTCTTCAGGGTACGCAGCCTTCCAAGATTGCCATCATTGAATGTAATTACACTGTCCCAAACCCCTATTTCTAAGGTTTTTTTTACCAACAAAGGTTCCTTTGGGTATGCGTGTCCAAAAAACATTATTGAAACTTTCGTTTACATTTTGCATTCTTCCGTGTAGACATTTGCTCCATAAATCCGGTTTTACTAGGGCCTTATACACAGGCTTTATTGCCTTCATAACAGCTTTAGGAAGTGGCTTTTAGTGGGTAAAGGTTTCAAGATTTCGTTCATGTTCGGCCAAACTATATTTACACCAAGTATTCAGGTGGATCGGGGCACAGCAAGTGTTGGGGTTCATCGTCCGTGGAACCACAGTGACAATATGTGGCCCACACAGCTCTCCTCATGCCTTGTATGTTGTTTGTATTTTCTCTGTTTGCCTTACCAAAGTACTGTTGGAGTTGGTCTATTTTCTTATCTGTAAGTCTTCCTTTGCCGTGTAACACTTTTCCATCACTCGATACAGTTCGCTTTAGGTCTTTCCGCAGGTTTCTTAGTCTTGTGCCCATTTTTTTTTTCTACGTGTCCGACACACACTTAAATTTTCTAAATTTCAATGCCATCACCATATGGTTTAATTTCTTTGATACTATCAAATGCTTTGGAGTTACCATCTCCTAAGAAGTTTATATACCTAACTTCTCTTTTCTCTTCGGAACGGCTAAACATCTTTACTGCTGCCACGGTCTCCATCCCCCCACTGGCCCCTTCATAGTTTTTTGACACAGTTCGATTTTTGTTTTTCTTTGGTTTCCATATCTTTATTCTTTACTTTCACACAACCGTCACAAAACTTACTCAAAACCTCAGTATCAATCACTTTACCTGTGTCCATGCTAGTGATTGTTGCGTAGCCATTCTTGGATTTGAAGCCGCGCTTTTTGCCAACTACCGTTAATGCAATTGTCACATCTGTGTTAGGGGTAAACTCATTTTCTTGTACAGCTTCCTTGGTGGTAGCTAACATAGAGTCTTCAGCAACACGTTGAATTGCTTTTGAAAGAACACTAGTGTATTTGGCGTGTGCAGTACTTGGAGGCGGTAGGTTCAGCATAGCGCATAAAACTTTCCCGAGTCTAAACCTCTTCCAATACACCGTAAACCATAAAAGAGTCTTAAACTTATATCAAACAAGTTTCTGTTTGGCTCTGAAACACTTTTTCAGAAGTCAAAAAAGCTATTACTGTTCTCACAGTCCAAACAAGTAACACACAGTTTACATGATAGCCCTTTCCGATCACTCGCGTCTTCCGTAACACTCAAATTTCCACCACAAGCCTTGCAAGAAACATTTTCAAATAGTTGTTGTAGTATTTCAAAACTAATTAAAATGTTCTTTTAATTAATTTTAAACTCTGAATAGTTGTTACAGACCTTATCAAAGCCCAGTTTCATTCTTGATGCACTAGGTGGTGTAGGTCTAGGGGCACAGGTAGTCACAGGTTCTGATTGTAAACTAAGCCTAGGCTCATTTTCAATGTTCAGTTGTTGAACAACATTTAAGTTTACATACCTTTTCCCTTTGAATTTCCTTTTTTTAAAGTAGGCTTTGCAGCAGTGTGAAACTGGCCATAGATTACATCCATAAAAAGAACTAATCCGCTGACTTGAAATCCTAACCTGGTTCATGAACTACTCCTGACCTAGTTCCTGAACTACAACTAACCAGTTCCTGAACCAGTTCAATCACTTCAGGATTAAATTATATTATTAAAATTAAAATTTATAATTTAAAAAAAAGAACAAATACAAAAATATCTATAGATTATACTTAATACATTACTTTGAATACATGGTCTACTGTATTATATTACTACCCTCATTTTAGACCTCTCCTATTTTTGGACAAATACCAATCTATAGATGGCCATTATCTCAAAAACGTACGAGCAGATTTTGATTAAACTTTCTGTACACATTCACTACATGGTCTACTATACTAAAATACAAGCCTCATTCTTAGGCCACGCCTATTTCCGGAGCCACAATAACTTTATAGGCCAAGTGCTGACAAAAAACCAATCTATGGACAGCCATATCTCAAAAACGTACGAGCCAATTTTGATAAAACTTTCTGTACACATTCACTACATGGTCTACTATAGTAAATAATAAGCCTCATTCTTAGGCCACGCCTATTTCCGGAGCCACATCGATTTTACAGGCCTAGTGCTGACAAAAACCAATCTATGGACAGCCATATCTCAAAAACGTACGAGCCAATTTTGATAAAACTTTCTGTACACATTCACTACATGGTCTACTATAGTAAATAATAAGCCTCATTCTTAGGCCACGCCTATTTCCGGAGCTACATCGATTTTACAGGCCAAGTGCTGACAAAAACCAATCTATGGACAGCCATATCTCAAAAACGTACGAGCCAATTTTGATAAAAACTTTCTGTACACATTCACTACATGGTCTAGTATACTAAAATACAAGCCTCATTCTTAGGCCACGCCTATTTCCGGAGCCACATCGATTTTACAGGCCTAGTGCTGACAAAAACCAATCTATGGACAGCCATATCTCAAAAACGTACGATCCAATTTTGATAAAACTTTCTGTACACATTCACTACATGGTCTACTATACTAAAAAAGGCTCATTCTTAGGCCACGCCTATTTCCGGAGCCACATCGATTTTACAGGTCTAGTGCTGACAAAAACCAATCTATGGACAGCCATATCTCAAAAACGTACGAGCCAATTTTGATAAAACTTTCTGTACACATTCACTACATGGTCTACTATACTAAAATACAACCCTCATTCTTAGGCCACGCCTATTTCCGGAGCCACATTGATTTTACAGGCCTAGTGCTGACAAAAACCAATCTATGGACAGCCATATCTCAAAAACGTACGAACCAATTTTGATAAAACTTTCTGTACACATTCACTATATGGTCTGGTATACTAAAATACAAGCCTCATTCTTAGGCCACGCCTATTTCCGGAGCCACATCGATTTTACAGGTCTAGTGCTGACAAAAACCAATCTATGGACAGCCATATCTCAAAAACGTACGAGCCAATTTTGATAAAACTTTCTGCACACATTCACTACATGGTCTAGTATACTAAAATACAAAGCCTCATTCTTAGGCCACGCCTATTTCCGGAGCCACATCGATTTTACAGGCCTAGTGCTGACAAAAACCAATCTATGGACAGCCATGTCTCAAAAACGTACGAGCCAATTTTGATAAAACTTTCTGTACACATTCACCACATGGTCTAGTATACTAAAATACAAGCCTCATTCTTAGGCCACGCCTATTTCCGGAGCCACATCGATTTTACAGGCCTAGTGCTGACAAAAAACCAATCTATGGACAGCCATATCTCAAAAACGTACGAGCCAATTTTGATAAAACTTTCTGTACACATTCACTACATCGTCTAGTATACTAAAATACAAGCCTCATTCTTAGGCCACGCCTATTTCCGGAGCCACATCGATTTTACAGGCCTAGTGCTGACAAAAACCAATCTATGGACAGCCATGTCTCAAAAACGTACGAGCCAATTTTGATAAAACATTCTGCACACATTCACTACATGGTCTAGTATACTAAAATACAAGCCTCATTCTTAGGCCACGCCTATTTCCGGAGCCACATCGATTTTACAGGTCAAGTGCTGACAAAAACCAATCTATGGGACAGCCATATCTCAAAAACGTACGAGCCAATTTTGATAAAACTTTCTGTACACATTCACTATATGGTCTAGTATACTAAAATACAAGCCTCATTCTTAGGCCACGCCTATTTCCGGAGCCACATCGATTTTACAGGCCTAGTGCTGACAAAAACCAATCTATGGACAGCCATATCTCAAAAACGTACGAGCCAATTTTGATAAAACTTTCTGTACACATTCACTGTATGGTCTAGTATCCTAAAATACAAGCCTCATTCTTAGGCCACGCCTATTTCCGGAGCCACATCGATTTTACAGGCCTAGTGCTGACAAAAAACCAATGTATGGACAGCCATATCTCAAAAACGTACGAGCCAATTTTGATAAAACTTTCTGTACACATTCACTACATGGTCTAATATACTAAAATACAAGCCTCATTCTTAGGGCCACGCCTATTTCCGAAGCCACATCGATTTTACAGGCCTAGTGCTGACAAAAACCAATCTATGGACAGCCATATCTCAAAAACGTACGAGCCAATTTTGATAAAACTTTCTGTACACATTCACTACATGGTCTACTATACTAAAAATACAACCCTCATTCTTAGGCCACGCCTATTTCCGGAGCCACATTGATTTTACAGGCCTAGTGCTGACAAAAACCAATCTATGGACAGCCATATCTCAAAAACGTACGAACCAATTTTGATAAAACTTTCTGTACACATTCACTATATGGTCTGGTATACTAAAATACAAGCCTCATTCTTAGGCCACGCCTATTTCCGAAGCCACATCGATTTTACAGGCCTAGTGCTGACAAAAACCAATCTATGGACAGCCATGTCTCAAAAACGTACGAGCCAATTTTGATAAAACTTTCTGTACACATTCACCACATGGTCTAGTATACTAAAATACAAGCCTCATTCTTAGGCCACGCCTATTTCCGGAGCCACATCGATTTTACAGGCCTAGTGCTGACAAAAACCAATCTATGGACAGCCATATCTCAAAAACGTACGAGCCAATTTTGATAAAACTTTTCTGTACACATTCACTACATGGTCTAGTATACTAAAATACAAGCCTCATTCTTAGGCCAACGCCTATTTCCGGAGCCACATTCGATTTTACAGGCCTAGTGCTGACAAAAACCAATCTATGGACAGCCATATCTCAAAAACGTACGAGCCAATTTTGATAAAACTTTCTGTACACATTCACTACATCGTCTAGTATACTAAAATACAAGCCTCAATTCTTAGGCCACGCCTATTTCCGGAGCCACATCGATTTTACAGGCCTAGTGCTGACAAAAAACCAATCTATGGACAGCCATGTCTCAAAAACGTACGAGCCAATTTTGATAAAACATTCTGCACACATTCACTACATGGTCTAGTATACTAAAATACAAGCCTCATTCTTAGGCCACGCCTATTTCCGGAGCCACATCGATTTTACAGGTCAAGTGCTGACAAAAACCAATCTATGGACAGCCATATCTCAAAAACGTACGAGCCAATTTTGATAAAACTTTCTGTACACATTCACTGTATGGTCTAGTATACTAAAATACAAGCCTAATTCTTAGGCCACGCCTATTTCCGGAGCCACATCGATTTTACAGGCCTAGTGCTGACAAAAACCAATGTATGGACAGCCATATCTCAAAAACGTACGAGCCAATTTTGATAAAACTTTCTGTACACATTCACTACATGGTCTAATATACTAAAATAAAAGCCTCATTCTTAGGCCACGCCTATTTCCGGAGCCACACATCGATTTTACAGGTCAAGTGCTGACAAAAACCAATCTATGGACAGCCATATATCAAAAACGTACGAGCCAATTTTGATAAAACTTTCTGTACACATTCACTACATGGTCTAGTATACTAAAATACAAGCCTCATTCTTAGGCCACGCCTATTTCCGGAGCCACAATAACTTTATAGGCCTAGTGCTGACAAAAACCAATCTATGGACAGCCATATCTCAAAAACGTACGAGCCAATTTTGATAAAACTTTCTGTACACATTTACTATATGGTCTAGTATACTAAAATACAAGCCTCATTCTTAGGCCACGCCTATTTCCGGAGCCACATCGATTTTACAGGCCTAGTGCTGACAAAAACCAATCTATGGACAGCCATATCTCAAAAACGTACGAGCCAATTTTGATAAAACTTTCTGTACACATTCACTGTATGGTCTAGTATACTAAAATACAAGCCTAATTCTTAGGCCACGCCTATTACCGGAGCCACAATAACTTTATAGGCCAAGTGCTGACAAAAACCAATCTATGGACAGCCATATCTCAAAAACGTACCAGCCAATTTTGATAAAACTTTCTGTACACATTCACTACATGGTCTACTATAGTAAATAATAAGCCTCATTTTTAGGCCACGCCTATTTCCGGAGCTACATCGATTTTACAGGCCAAGTGCTGACAAAAACCAATCTATTGGACAGCCATATCTCAAAAACGTACGAGCCAATTTTGATAAAACATTCCTGTCACACACATTCACTACATGGTCTAGTATACTAAAATACAAGCCTCATTCTTAGGCCCACGCCTATTTCCGGAGCCACATCGATTTTACAGGCCAAGTGCTGACAAAAACCAATCTATGGACAGCCATATCTCAAAAACGTACGAGCCAATTTTGATAAAACTTTCTGTACACATTCACTATATGGTCTAGTATACTAAAATAAAGCCTCATTCTTAGGCCACGCCTATTTCCGGAGCCACATCGATTTTACAGGCCTAGTGCTGACAAAAACCAATCTATGGACAGCCATATCTCAAAAACGTACGAGCCAATTTTGATAAAACTTTCTGTACACATTCACTATATGGTCTAGTATACTAAAATACAAGCCTCATTCTTAGGCCACGCCTATTTCCGGAGCCACATCGATTTTACAGGCCTAGTGCTGACAAAAACCAATGTATGGACAGCCATATCTCAAAAACGTACGAGCCAATTTTGATAAACTTTCTGTACACATTCACTACATGGTCTAGTATACTAAAATAAAAGCCTCATTCTTAGGCCACGCCTATTTCCGGAGCCACATCGATTTTACAGGTCAAGTGCTGACAAAAACCAATCTATGGACAGCCATATATCAAAAACGTACGAGCCAATTTTGATAAAACTTTCTGTACACATTCACTACATGGTCTAGTATACTAAAAATACAAGCCTCATTCTTAGGCCACGCCTATTTCCGGAGTCACAATAACTTTATAGGCCTAGTGCTGACAAAAACCAATCTATGGACAGCCATATCTCAAAAACGTACGAGCCAATTTTGATAAAACTTTCTGTACACATTCACTACATGGTCTACTATACTAAAATACAAGCCTCATTTCTTAGGCCACGCCTATTTCCGGAGCCACAATAACTTTATAGGCCAAGTGCTGACAAAAACCAATCTATGGACAGCCATATCTCAAAAACGTACGAGCCAATTTTGATAAAACTTTCTGTACACATTCACTACATGGTCTACTATAATGAAATACATGCATCATTCTTAGGCCGCGCCTATTTCCGGAGACACACACCTATTTTACAGGCCAAGTGCTGACAAAAACCAATTTATCTAGGTTATGTGCTAAAAAAATCTAATCTATTAAATCAACTCACCTGGAAAATCGTAGAGCATATTTAGGTTAATCCTCGCATACATATTGTAGCCACTTTATACATTCTTACATTCATACTTTACATTCATTTGAAGTAACTGTAAGATAAACTTACTTGTAGGTAAACACTTTTTTAACACTACTTTAACACACACTAACTTTTACCGTAACACACTACTTTTACACTCTTTAAACACTACAATAAACAACTAATAACAACTATTCCATACGGTTTCTTCTGCCAGTTTTCATTATAATATATTGAATGTGCAGAATAAATTGCATTTAACCTACGCCAGGTATCTTACGGTTCACTGCTAAATGCCGGGAGCTACCGAACCACTGTCCACTAGCGGTGAGACGGTATTTCAGTAATCAGTACTTTGTAACGGTTACTTTTCTACAGTATCTGTAAACGGTTACTGAGAACTAAAAATACAGAAAACAGGTACTTTGTATATAGTACTCTGTTACAAGGTACAAATATTTTCTCGTACGGATTACTTTACTAGTCCTGAAGTATAGAATAGAATAGAATAGAATAGAATTTATTTTTGAAAATATTACAATAACACATTATATGCATTGGTATACACAATGTACAAACTTATGAGCAAACTTAAATAAAAATGTAACATTCTTGTAAATAAAATTAAAACAAAAACACTCGTAAATTAAAAGAAATATTTTCAAAAATAACTAGGGCCTCTAGAGGCAAGTGCCTGTGGAGAGATTCCTTTTATTACAAAAATATTTTTAGCTCAAAGGAAAAATTCAATAAAACTTTGATTTTTTTATAAGCTCCTAAAAAAAATTGATTAAAAGTGTGCTGCTGCAGTTACAAAGCAAATGAAAATCCACTTAAATAAATTCAAACTAAAATTTACTGTTACTAATGTCGCTAATGAGTTCAATCTTTTTTTCGTTTAATGCAGTTGAAAACCTAATGAACGAATCTGACTGTTTTTGATGGCTTTGATTATCATATGTACACCAATGTTTTCCTGCTAAGTTTTTCGGATAATTCATTTTTTTGCTATCCTGCTAGTTCTGAAGAAGTTCTAGCTGTTATCAACAGTTTAAAGTCTAACAAGTCTCCTGGTATTGATGGTATTTCAGCGCATGTAATGAAAAAAATGGGTCATATCTAGTCTCCTGTGTTGGCATTTCTAATTAACCTTAGTTTCGAAACTGGTATCTTTTCCTATCTCTTTAAAAAACTGCACTAGTTGTCCCACTTCACAAGAAAGGTTCCAATAAAGATCTCAATAACTATCGACCCGATTTCTCTTTTATCTGTTGTCTCTAAAATAATGGAAAAGATTATTGAAAGTCAGGTTGGTTCAGTTTTTTAGATTCTAATAAGTTTTTTTGTGCAAATCAATTTGGGGTTTATGGGCAAAAAATCTACTGAAGATGCTCTCTTAAAGTTCTGTTTCAGACGTTTATGAAGGAATTAACAGTGGTAAATTTGTCAGTGGAATATTTATTGATATAACTAAGGCATTTGATGCCGTGGATCACAAAATTTTACTAGACTATCTTTGGGTAGCTGGAGTTAGAGGTATCCCTTATGAATGGTTTAAGAGCTATCTAACAAACCGATCTCAATGTGTAAGATTTCTGAACTCCGTCAGTTCAACTCTCCCGATTAAATTTGGAGTACCACAAGGGTCCTGTTTTTGGGTCCAATACTATTTTTAGTCTATATTAATAGCTTGTGTAATGGAAATCTATCGGGTTCCCTAACTTGTTTTGCAGATGACACTGCCCTTTGCTATTCCACTATAAATAGTCAAATAGTGTATAGCGTAATGCAAAGAAGACCTTGACAAATTGAAAACGTGGTTTGCTAGAAATAGGATGGTCTTGAGCGTAAAAGAGACGAAGTTTATGAATTTTTCTCTAAGAAATAGAAAAGACATACAACAAGATATCTTTTTTAAATGCAAGCAATGCTTAATTTTTCGGGAGAAATCCATGTTCAGGGTTGCGTTAAAATTGAGAGGGTGGAACAAATAAAGTATCTGGGGGTTATTCTGGATGAAAGGTGTAATTGGAGGGAACACATTTTGAATGTAAAAAAACTATTTAAACAATTCATTGAGGAAGTTTTATTTTCTTCAGTATTTTATGTCCAATATCTGTCTTGAAAAACTATTTACTATTCTATAATTTAACTCTAAATTACAATATGGTATTTCATGTTGGGGAGGAGCCTATTATTCTATTATTCGACCTATTTTTATAAATCAAAACAAGATCATTAGGGTTATTGTCAGGGCTAATCGGCGTGATTCTTCTTTTCCTCTTTATATTCAGCTTGGAATACTTCCGCTTAGATATTTGTACATTTATAGGGTATACTCAGGATATTTTTTCTCAAGAGGCGCCACACACTGGGAAATGTAAATGTTCACTCGATTAGGTTACAAATTTTAAAACCGAGTAACTATTCCTTTTCCTAAATTAGAAGTCTACAAGCGTTTTTATACATTCATAGCTCCGAAGCTCTATAACAAATTACCTTTCGATGTGTCCTCGTCGAAAACATTGGGTACATTCATACGAAGTTTGAAATGCTGGCTTTTTAACAATTGTTTGATGTAGAGCGACTCATAAATTAGATATTTTTGTTGAAGACTTTGTTTTATTGTATGAGTGTGTAATGGTTACATCTTTATCTATTGTGTCTAAGTATCTTTTGTAGTGTGTTTTGTATGTGTGTTGTTATATGTTTCAGTAATGTATGTGTTTGTAAATTTATGTTTATGTGTGTGTATTTGTATGTATGTGTGAATGTGTATAAATGTATATGTATCTGTATGTGTGTATGTGTATGTGTGTGGATTTATGTATGTGTATGTATGTGTATGTGAATTTATGTAGTAATTTTTATTTTTTATATGTTGTGGGTAATGTAATGTATTGAATTTCATTATGAAATACAACTTAATTTTGTGCTTTGTTTTAAATATTGGTATGGTTTTATTCATTACTCTCTAATTATGTAAATCTTACTCTGAAAGAGGAGCTGCCAGGCCCATCTGCCTTAAATTAATTAG
This sequence comes from Homalodisca vitripennis, assembly GCF_021130785.1. NCBI lineage: Eukaryota > Metazoa > Arthropoda > Insecta > Hemiptera > Cicadellidae > Homalodisca > Homalodisca vitripennis. Next base: position 15,939 of record NW_025781943.1, on the reverse strand, counting down.
TGATGGCAACCTCAACTCAGCTAATAGCTCAGAGGTGCCTATCCATTGTACTTTTTGATGTAATTTTTGTGTGAACAAATTATTATTGTAATGTACTTTGGAAAATAAAGATTCTTGATTCTTCTTCTTGATTCACTTTAGCAAAGGTAGAAAGTAAAGAGATTGGTCTGTAGTTATTTACAGTCGGTAATTAGGCCACTCTTATGTAAAAGGAATCACTACAGCTGTTTATCAGAAGTACTCATAAACTGTGTTTAATTAAATAAACAGTGTTTTATTAGGGAATATACTCAGTATTTTCAGCGTTAAAAATACTGATTTAAAGTCTTCTAGTATTTAAAACACGTTACAAATATGGAAATACTGATTTAGAGTTCTAGTATTTAAAACGTGAACAGTAAGGAAATAATGCTGGTTTCAAGTATCCAGTGTTTTGTACTCAGTATCGCCGAGTAACTTGATTTGTTATGTAATACATTAAATGATAAATTCAAGAATATTATCATAGCCGGAGATTTTTAACATCAATGTTTTGAACAAAGACAGTACATATAGGAATTGTTTTAGTATTTTAAATTCTTATAACTTAGTTTATAAAGTAAATTTTCCTACTAGAGTTACCTCCGAGTCAGAAACCAGCATAGATAACTTCCTCACTAATATTACAACTGAGAAATTAAAAACATTCTGGCCTTATAACATGTATATCAGACCATGCTGGGCAATTATTTGAAATTCTTGGTGTACAAAATACTCTTTATTATGTGAATTTAAGGTATTGTAGAAAGTTTTCAAAAACTAACACAGATTTATTTTTAAGGCTATTGGCTAGTGAAAATTGGTTAGAAAGTTTACCAGGCTAGCGTAGAAACTAAGTATGATTTTTTTTAACTCAATATTTGTTCATGTTTTTTAAATTAGCGTTCCTAAATTAATATCTGTTGAAAAAGAGAAAAACCTAAATAGTTTGATTTCAGATTATGTAAAAATTAAAAAGGAAAAAATTGCGCAATTGGAGAAAACATATAGGGTTTGGAAAACTAATGATTTAAAACAATTAATTAAGCAACTGAAAATTGAAAATAAAATTCAAATAAACAACGACAAAAAAAAGGTTTTTTTGACAGTAAAATTAAGAAATCTACAAATAAGTCAAAATCAACTTGGAAAGTTATAAAATCTGAAATCAACAATGGCACCAAGATTACTCATAACATACAATTACTCCGGGATGGGCACATCCATATCAGACCAAATTCTTGTTGGAAATATATTTAATGATTTTTTTAATGATATTTTTAAGTGTTGTTGATAGAGTTGTGCTTCCAAATATTCAGAAAGATTTTGTTAATCAATCGGGTCATGAAAAAACCGCCTCAAACCTCATTTTTTTTCAAATTTAAAGAGGTTGATGAAAGAATTTTAAAACGATTGTAATGGCTTTTTGAAAACAAATTCTCAACAGGAATTGATGATATACCAATTACCCTCATTAAACAGTCCTTTTCCGCAAAATCTCCAAACCATTATTAACCGCTTACCAACAGCATTTTTCTAAATTAAGAATCCTTACCGTATATGGTCTATATATTTTTTCAAACTATCATGCTTGTGAAATCAAATGAAGATTAGTACACATAACTTAGAACTTTTTAATAAAAAACCCACAGCTATAGGATCCCAAATTCTTGTTATTTCTTAATTTTTCACAAATTTGCATATTTAACAAACTTAAAATCATTTTTTAATTGAAAAATCAGTATACCCATTTAAAGAATATTTTTGAGGTAACTTAGCTCATCCAACAATATATTAATTAATATGACATATTATAAATAGTAGCAAAATTGTATAAAATCAGTGTTGTCATTTACATAACATTTTGAGGCAAACTTCTTTATTTAATGATTTATGTAGTCACTAAATGGATATTGTAATGTAATAGTTGACGCTATTCTGTATTTATACTATATATAAAATTCCTATATGTACTGTCTTTGTTCAAAAACATTGTATGTTAAAATCTCCGGCTATGATAATATTCTTGAATTTATCATTTAATGTATTACATAACAAATCAAGTTACTCGGCGATACTGAGTACAAACACTGGATACTTGAAACCAGCATTATTTCCTTACTGTTCACATTTTTAAAATACTAGAACTCTAAATCAGTATTTCATATTTGTAACGTTTTTAAATACTAGAAGACTTTAAATCAGTATTTTTAAACGCTGAAAATACTGAGTATATTCCCTAATAAACACTGTTTATTTAATTAAACACAGTTTATGAGTACTTCAGGACTAGTAAAGTAATCCGTAACGAGAAAATATTTGTACCTTGTAACAGAGTACTAGATACAAAGTACCTGTTGTCTGTATTTTTAGTTCTCAGTAACCGTTACAAGATACTGTAAAAAAGTAACCGTTTACCAAAGTACTGATTACTGAAATACCGTCTCACCTCTAGTGGACGGTGGTTCGGTAGCTCCGGCATTTAGCAGTGAACCGTAAGAGACCTGGCGTAGGTTAAAATGCAATTTTATTCTGCACATTCAATATATTATAATGAAAACTGGCAGAAGAAACCGTATGGAATAGTTGTTATTAGTTGTTTAGTGTAGTGTTTAAAAAGTGTAAAAGTAGTGTGTGTTAAAGTAAAAGTAAAAAGTTAGTGTGTTAAAGTAGTGTTAAAAAGTGTTTACCTACAAGTAAGTTTTATCTTACAGTTACTTCAAATGAATGTAAAGTATGAATGTAAGAATGTATAAAGTGGCTACAATATGTATGCGAGGATTAACCTAAATATGCTCTACGATTTTCCAGGTGAGTTGATTTAATAGATTAGATTTTTTTTAGCACATAACCTAGATAGATTGGTTTTTGTCAGCACTTGGCCTGTAAAATAGGTGTGTCTCCGGAAATAGGCGTGGCCTAAGAATGAGGCTTGTATTTTAGTATACTAGACCATGTAGTGAATGTGTACAGAAAGTTTTATCAAAATTGGCTCGTACGTTTTTTGAGATATGGCTGTCCATAGATTTGGTTTTTTGTCAGCACACTAGGCCTGTAAAATCGATGTGGCTCCGGAAATAGGCGTGGCCTAAGAATGAGGCTTGTATTTTAGTATACTAGATCATGTAGTGAATGTGTGCAGAAAGTTTTATCAAAATTGACTCGTACGTTTTTGAGATATGGCTGTCCATAGATTGGTTTTTGTCAGCACTAGGCCTGTAAAATCGATGTGGCTCCGGAAATAGGCGTGGCCTAAGAATGAGGCTTGTATTTTAGTATACTAGACCATGTAGTGAATGTGTGCAGAAAGTTTTATCAAAATTGGCTCGTACGTTTTTGAGATATGGCTGTCCATAGATTGGTTTTTTGTCAGCACTAGGCCTGTAAAATCGATGTGGCTCCGGAAATAAGCGTGGCCTAAGACAGAGGCTTGTAATTTTAGTATACTAGACCATGTAGTGAATGTGTACAGAAAGTTTTAATCAAAATTGGCTCGTACGTTTTTGAGATATGGCTGTCCAAAGATTGGTTTTTGTCAGCACTAGGCCTGTAAAATCGATGTGGCTCCGGAAATAGGCGTGGCCTAAGAATGAGGCTTGTATTTTTAGTATACTAGACCATATAGTGAATGTGTACAGAAAAGTTTTATCAAAATTGGCTCGTACGTTTTTTGAGACATGGCTGTCCATAGATTGGTTTTTGTCAGCACTAGGCCTGTAAAATCGATGTGGCTCCGGAAATAGGCGTGGCCTAAGAATGAGGCTTGTATTTTAGTATACTAAGACCATGTAGTGAATGTGTACAGAAAGTTTTTAATCAAAATTGGCTCGTACGTTTTTGAGATATGGCTGTCCATAGATTGGTTTTTGTCAGCACTAGGCCTGTAAAATCGATGTGGCTCCGGAAATAGGCGTGGCCTAAGAATGAGGCTTGTATTTTAGTATACTAGACCATGTAGTGAATGTGTACAGAAAGTTTTAATCAAAATTGGCTCGTACGTTTTTTGAGATATGGCTGTCCATAGATTGGTTTTTTGTCAGCACTAGGCCTGTAAAATCGATGTGGCTCCGGAAATAGGCGTGGCCTAAGAATGAGGCTTGTATTTTAGTATACTAGACCATGTAGTGAATGTGTACAGAAAGTTTTATCAAAAATTGGCTCGTACGTTTTTGAGACAACATGGCTGTCCATAGATTGGTTTTTTGTCAGCACTAGGCCTGTAAAATCGATGTGGCTCCGGAAATAGGCGTGGCCTAAGAATGAGGCTTGTATTTTAGTATACTAGACCATGTAGTGAATGTGTACAGAAAGTTTTATCAAAATTGGCTCGTACGTTTTTGAGATATGGCTGTCCATAGATTGGTTTTTGTCAGCACTAGGCCTGTAAAATCGATGTGGCTCCAGAAATAGGCGTGGCCTAAGAATGAGGCTTGTATTTTAGTATACTAAACCATGTAGTGAATGTGTACAGAAAGTTTTATCAAAATTGGCTCGTACGTTTTTTGAGATATGGCTGTCCATAGATTGGTTTTTGTCAGCACTAGGCCTGTAAAATCGATGTGGCTCCGGAAAATAGGCGTGGCCTAAGAATGAGGCTTGTATTTTAGTATACTAGACCATGTAGTGAATGTGTAACAGAAAGTTTTATCAAAATTGGCTCGTACGTTTTTTGAGATATGGCTGTCCATAGATTGGTTTTTGTCAGCACTAGGCCTGTAAAATCGATGTGGCCTCCAGAAATAGGCGTGGCCTAAGAAATGAGGCTTGTATTTTAGTATACTGGACCATGTAGTGAATGTGTACAGAAAGTTTTATCAAAATTGGCTCGTACGTTTTTGAGATATGGCTGTCCATAGATTGGTTTTTTGTCAGCACTAGGCCTGTAAAATCGATGTGGCTCCGGAAAATAGGCGTGGCCTAAGAATGAGGCTTGTATTTTAGTAAACTAGACCATGTAGTGAATGTGTACAGAAAGTTTTATCAAAATTGGCTCGTACGTTTTTGAGATATGGCTGTCCATAGATTGGTTTTTGTCAGCACTAAGGCCTGTAAAATCGATGTGGCTCCGGAAATAGGCGTGGCCTAAGAATGAGGCTTGTATTTTAGTATACTAGACCATGTAGTGAATGTGTACAGAAAGTTTTATCAAAATTGGCTCGTACGTTTTTAAGGTATGGGCCCTTTTATAGGGTTTCTCAAAACTTGCCTTTTAATTTGAGTATAGTCTTGAAAATTGCTGCACATAAAGGGGATTATTATCATAAAAGTACTGTTTGTTCATTTAAAATCTTTATTTGTAGTATTTATCTTCACGTTTATTAATTAAATATATATTTTTTGTATGGTTTGGAGTTGATGAACTAGGTTAGGATTCATTTAGGAACTAGTTCCCGGTACTCGTTCTTTTTATGGATGGAATCTATGGCCAGTTTTCACGTCGGTGGCTTTGCTCTTAACCATGTTTAGTTAGGAGAAACACAAGTCTACACAAAAAACACAACAACAACAAACACAATAATATCAACCACACAAATGTTCTTTGTTATATTTGTAAACTACAAATGTAAACAAAGCACTGTAAACACCAGCTGTCTTCTGCTACAATTGGATTAGCAGAAATATGCCAGGGTTGCCAACATCAAACCCATAAAAAGAAATGAGAAGAACAGAAGCAGTACTGTATAAAAGTACTCGTTATTAGAGAAAACTACCTCACGAAATCTTTGTGTTCTATTTCAAAGACAATTGTTTTTATATGGTTTGGAAGATACTACTACACATAAAGTTATATATACGTATTTTCTTTTTCAGAATGAAACCGAGAATATAAATCAGTAATAAAATTTAATTCATTAAACATTTTTTTTTGTTCAGCTCCCCTTAAAGTAAACGTAAAGAAAGTAAGCAAGAATGCATTGTCTCTTGTCATCTTTAAACACACATCTTCTGGAGATGTGGTGGGAGGTAGTGTACAATTTTGTCTATAATAAATGAGTTGTATCTTAATAAAACAATAGAAATATATACGTGTATTCAAATACGAACATCCTAACCAATCAACTAACATCAAGTGCATCAATGACATACAACGTCAATTCTTACATATTACTACTTCTGTATTCTAACCTCGAAAAAGTTGAAATTCTCTATTTAAGACCTTACAATGAATTTACATTGCATAATGCTCATGCTGATACTCACAAGAAGAATATAGTATTCCAAGAGTGGAAAGAGAAGAGGTAACTAGCAAGGCTTGGGCTCTTCTTTTGGCTGGAACAAACTCTCCCAGGAATGGTAGTGTGGCAATCATTGCCGGACTTAAACTGAAATAAGTTTACGTTTGAGCTTTAAAACCTGTACCTCTATTTCCAGTTCATACTATTGTACTCTTATACTTTGCAAACATTAAATCAGTTTTACTTTTGTGATTTAAACATGTACCTCATATGTAACACGATTTAAACATGTACATATGTAAACATGTAACATGTACCTCTAATTCCAGTTCATACTCATGTACTCATAAAATTTGCAAACATGAAATTGGTTTTACTTTTTAGAGCTACCTAATGAAACAATTGTGGCAGAGTCCGTAACACTCGGAAACTATGCCTGTGGATTTTCACAAATGAAGATAGCAAGACATCCTTTATCCCGGTAGGTTAGTTCTAGCCAAATTAAACATAACAACCTTCGTAAGACTGCTCTCAAAATAGGCATTCTATATTCTTGCACAAACAGGATCTTATGTATCACAAGAAGACCCAGGCTCCAGGGGAGGGGTATATCGTGAAGAAACTGTACTATACCACTGAACTCTATCACAGGTTTTTGAAATTAAATCATGTTGTTTTTGCCTATTAACTGATGAATCGCCTGAGTATAATGCAAAGGAATAACCAACTTTAAAAGATACAAATAAAATTTTATGTATGTCATCTTCCGTAGCACTATATAATATATATATATATATATATATTATATATATATATATATATATATACACACAGTTATTTTACGTACAATATTTAATATATTAATGATAAATAGCCAATTTACTTTGAAAGTATCCAAACATAGTTTTTACCATTAAGAAAAACTAATTCTATACAATAATCTGAATGATTTCTACAATGACTATAATAATATATCTCATGATGTATACTATATGCTTTTATCAGTTGAAGAGTAAAAAGTTCTTATTCACCGGCAATAAAAAGATTACTTGTGTCTTAACACTGACCAAAAAATTGCTTACAATGCCAAAATGGTGATGCACCCATCTTGCTGGAAAACAAAACCATATGAGTGTGTTTGTTAAGTGAAAAGTGTTAACATTTTCTAGATATATTTGTCACATGACATGAGGTTCACACAAAACATTTCGTGTACAGGGAAAGTTTTAAGACGATAAATTTACAAATATAATAGTGGCACATAACATACTAAGTCATAGAAGTTTATGTTTTGATCCAATAGCAAAGCATGGGTATTCAGCTAGTGGGATAAAAAAGGACTCACAAAGTGTAATAGAATGAAAAATATTGTGTCCCTTAAAGTGGATTTTACTTAAACATGTTTTACAGATCACAATGTTCCTCCTTTCAAAAAACCCTTAAAGTATATAAAACACATGTAAAACGTAATGTTTTGCTAAATTTAACTAACAATATATTTTTTAACTCCTTTTACAATAAATGAATTAATTTAGTCTTATTGTGATATATCTTATGAATAAATCGCCATGACCTACTAGTATAAACAATTTCTAAAACTTTAAATTACCACGGGTTTCAAGGTACATTTAATTTTAATTGTTGCATATCATTAAACTCATTTCATAAAGGGATTTATGTCCCTTCACGTTCACTTCTACGATCTACTATATAACAGGGTCAATTTTGCTCAAAACAATATCGCTGTCTCCACAAACTTGTGCCTCTATTGTGACTTATCAGTGATATCTAGAGAACTCAGGTCATCTTGAGGTTCTTGATATATCTCTAACATATACCAAGGAACTAAAAATTCCACCTCAACAGATTTTAGAAAAGCCCTTTAAAGGTGTTTATACCTAATCAGGGCAATCGCTTCACACACAGGTGGTCTGTTTAGCCTCCTTGGATTCAATGCAGAAGCGAAATATCTCTGACTCAGACATCTCTGACTGATGAGATACCCATCTTAAAAAGATGGTAATTTAAAAACAGTGTCCGTTAACAGAATGAAAAAATAATTCAATGTATAGTCTTCTGAATCAGAGAATATTCTTCACTGTCTATTGATAAAGTAATCTATTATGGTTTTTCGCCTGCCAGGCCAAGGAGGCTTTTCCAGTAGAGAGAGAAAAAAATCAATTTTGTGACGGTATTTATGACTTGACACGTAGCCAAACCACAAAATGATTCCGGACCTATGATTTGTGGAATGGCTTAATTCTCACCAACCTGTCCCAGTATCTCATTCCCTGCAATTTCCTCATACCTCGATACTCTCATCATAGTAGCTGTATGTGTAGCTAGGGCTTAAATTAGTATCAATTAGACAGTCATATACCAAGTTGGACACAAACAGTTGCTGAGAGACCTCAGTCCTGCTTGACTGTCTGATAGGATTTAGATCTTTGAAACTTTCTTGATAAGTTGATTCAGGCACATAGATATATTGCAAGAATTTCAACTTAAAAGATGGTTCTCTGTTTGAAACTAGGGCCGAGTGGACCAGAAGTTATGATCCTTGACACATAGACCCACCCATTTATCTCTCCTTGATCCATCTGCATGTCAGATATATGCTCCTTTCTCATAAGATGGGTCACCTTGCTGGCACAGTTGGCACTCTAGTTTGATCACCCGGATAAGATGATCAAAGCAGAATTATTTCGGCATAGAATCCCATCAAGAAATGAGCATAGGTGAGTTGTCCAAATAAATTATTATACTCACACACCCAGCCAAGAACTAGGCCAGTTTGGTTTTCATCCTTTGAAGCAGTCTTACAATAGTTGCCTTGTCTTTCACATAAGGTTGAAGGGGAGGCAGCCCATACACGGCATGTAGAGCTGCTGTAGGACTGTAGAGCGCATGTATTCCAGCCATCTCTACTTTTTGCTCCACCTTTGACCACCAGCCTTAAGATAGCCATAGGTGAATCATTTGCTTAGCGATGGTTTTGTAAATCTAAACCACCACCTTGTGGTGTCATATCCCAGGGTCACATTCACCTACATCCAACACTCTTACTAATTTGTTATCACCTCGCCGAGGCGAAAACGCCACTAATAGCATAAAAAAATATGTTTATAGCTCTAAAGTTTAAAAGAGCAGACTTCCATATTTAACAGTTGAAAAAATCATTAGATACCTTCCAAACTTAATTGTGTGCTTATAAGCTTATATGTTTGATCACATATGCAGGAGATTTCCTCTTTCAGTATTAAGATTTGCAATTGCCTATAAGTCCTACATCTCATGTTTTCTGTCATATGAAGAGTAACGCATTCCCTATACTATGATGAAAATAGTTTTTAACAACAATTTTTCTTTTTACAGTTAAGATTTACTTACAGTAATACCGGATATCAATTTAAAAACGATGAATATCCATATGTTAGGAGGCGAGCGACCCAAGAATGTAAGTGAGTACATTCCACAACAGTGCCCTGACCAAGACGTGTCTGCGTCCAAGAGTATCTGCCAGGAAACCAGCCAGGTGTGATGCCAACATACCACCTATCAAATAGCAGAGTTTTATTTACAAGTTTCTCATCCAAACTTTCTGTTCTAGTTTGAATTAGTTTTGTTCACAAATGTTAGTGACCATAAAATTTATTGTAAGTGTTACAATAGTGAGTTACATACAAAAGTTTCGTGTTAAATGAGTGTGGCTATTGGGAACAGAACAAAGTTTACAGTTTCATCTCAGTTTAGCTGTAACTTGACATTGTAATGTGTAGTCATTTAAGTTAATGAATTTTAATTCAGACTATGGTAATTTTCAGTGGCGTAGCTAGACCTGTGGGGGCTTCGGCGCAAGATAAGCAAATGAGGCCCCAGGAGCATGAAAAAGTACCTCCCCCCACCAAAAAACCAAATACATTAGTTTATATATTACATGTATACATTTTGATTTGCCAAATGATTAAAGGTTTAATTTGAGGTGAAAATAACTTTTTTTAATGGTAAAATTGAACATTGCATTTGTTAGAGAAGAACCTCTTTTTATGAATTGCTCAAGTTTATTAATTGGTAGCCTAGTTTGAGAAGGAAATAAAAAAAATACAACGCACATTTTACATACAAAATTACTGGTATAACTTGAGTAAAGACAACTTGACAGAACCAACAAAGGTTTCACATTTTGAATAGTTTCAGAACACTGTAACACTTCTCAATTATCTTGTACAGCATCCTTCAAAACTAAACTTGTGAACTTCACCATGGCCGAAGTAGGAATGGGGTGCATGTTGAAGTATTCTCCTGTGCAACACTGCGGTACATACTACTCATCACCCTTGCCCCGTAAAAACTCCTGAGCTCTACATTTAGAGATCTCTAGCCCTTTTTCTATGGATCGTAGAATGGTGTTCTCTATTTCTGAGGCAGTTTGATCTGTGATACTAGTAATTGGTGAAAATGATTCCACAGATTTGTATCTATTTAGGTGTCCCATTATCATCTTTGATCATTTAACATACCTTAAGGGGGCCATTTACCCATAAAAATGATTTTTTTTTTCAAAAATTTTTTTTTCTGTTTTTTATTTCTTAAACATTCTGGAAGACATGTTTTGGACATTTAAATAAGTGTTTATTGACTAAATCATGGTTTTTTGTGTGGTTTTGTACATGCATACCACTGCCTGACTCCCATTTTTTCGCCTGCATGCAGAAACCTTCATTATGCTACACCCAAATACAACTATCCAACAAAATTAATTATTATTATTATACAATTATTATATAATTATTATATAATTATTATATATATTATACAATATAACAGTGGTTGTTTCTCAGAGTTTTTGATTTGTTAAGGTTGGCAATACCAGCCAGAAACAATCTGATTTTTTTGTACTGGCAAGCAGAAAGCCAGCTATTTGTGTTTTGTTTACTTCTCTAGCCTTGTTTTGTTGTGGTCAGTAAACACAGTGTGTTAATCTTTTGGAGTTTGCTTTTATTTTCAGTAGAAAAGCACAAACTATAAATAGTGAATTGATATTAGTTTTTATATGTTAGTGGGAAGTGTTTGAAGGACGGTGCTGTCTTCTTTGATTTGTTTTGAAGGTAGACAGATTTGTTTTTGAAGAATTTTGGTGGTGAGCATTATGAAATTTTTGTATTGTTAGTGAAAATGGCACCGATAAAACATTCTACTATTCAGAAAAGAAAGTGCTAGAACTAAGAGTAAACAAAAAACTAAAAGCTGCTTTAGCAGCCAGTAAAAGATGGGGGCAAGTGGAAAAAACTTATAGGCCTACCACATCCTGTGATGATTCTAACCCTGGTTCCCAGTCATACTTCTAAAACATCTGAGAATAAGAGTGATTTAATTAGGTCTACAAAATCATTAGGCCTACCTACTATTAGAGTAAATGATATAAAACACAGCTTTTACTAGGCGTAACTCGGAAGTTAGCTGCGAGGATAACACAAGCCCATCCTTCACGGCAGTACGCATAACACACACCGGAGTACGCAGTGGTTGACATTAGGTGTTTTGAAGCCTCTTGTTACTAGCCTAGCTTGCCCCTCTATGCTTTCAAACAAAATTTAGTTTTGAAGACATCAGACCAACGTGGGTTTTGCAATAAAACTTACGATTTCATGTAGTACTTGCGAAGAATTAAAAGCTTCTTCTTTTACTTCTGATACAATTGATGAATCTAACAACTTTGATGTAAACCGTAGAGTTGTGAAAAGTTTTACAGCATTAGGAAAAGGTTTATGCTGCTGTAGAGCAGTTTTGTATGATTATGAACATGCCTATTTTGAGTAGCAAAACATTTCACAAGCATGCTTCAAGTTGTAGCAAATACTGCCATTGATGTCAGTCAAAGTAATCTTGAAATGGCTCGAAAAAGACGTGCGTGAAGTATACAAAGAAATTGGATTGTACTGTAACTGACGATTCTGTCATTGATCTCGGTTGTAAGCTACGATGGATCGTGGCACAAGAGAGGCCATACATCCAATTATGGCATTGGATGTGTGTGATAGAGCTACAAACTGGCCTAGTCGTAGACTATTGCGTACTGTCAAAGTATTGTCAGGTGTGTGAAATTACTAAGACAGAGTTAGGTGAAGATTCTCCAGAATATAAATATTTGGTTTTAGTGGACATAAAGACTTGTGCTACAAAAACTATGATGGGTCATCCCCAGCAATGGAAACAAAAGCTGCGGAAATCCTTTGGCAGAGATCTTTGACCTATAACTTTCGTTATGTCACTATTTTGTCGGACGGTGATTCTTCTGTATTTGGTCACCTCCAGAGCCTTCATATTTATGGAAATGAGTTAGTCCTAACAAAAGAAGAATGTGTTAACCACGTTGCCAAACGCCTTGGGACTGGGCTTCGCAATATTATTAAGACATGTCGTGCTAAAGGTATAACCCTTGGTGGCAAAGGCTACGGAATGCTCAAGGAAACAACAATTATAAAACTGACAAAATATTACAAGAATAGCATCCTTAGGAATAAAGATGACATTTCTAAAATGAAAAGTGACATACTTGCCACTTTACATCATTGTACATCCACAGATGAAGCGCCTCGCCACTCAAAATGTCCTGATGGAGAAAAGAGCTGGTGTTTTTACAAAAGGGCGCAAGCTACAAACGTTACACCTGGTCCGCATAAGGACAACTTGGGTACTGCCATCACGCCACAGGTTCTCAGACACATCTTTCCTGTTTACCAAAGGTTAGTGGCAAAGGATTTGTTGGAAAGATGTGTAAAAGGAAGGACCCCAAAATGCAAATGAGAGTTTGCATGGTACCATATGGAAAAAGTGTCCTAAAACAAGAAACGTTTCGAAAAAAAGACTCTTGAGGGCGCAGTAGCTGAGGCTGTTTCACCAGTTTAATTTTGGAAACTCTGTATTTTCATTGAGCATGAGTGCTGCTGGAGTCTCTCCTGGAAGGTTCAGGTGGTAGAATAATAAATATCAGAGACAAAAAGAGAGTTACTAGCACTGTGCGCAAGAAACAATCTGCATTACAAGAGATATCGAAGGAATTTGAAGCTGAAGGAAGCAGAGACTAGAAGACAAGAAGAAGAAGAAAGAAGGGCCTACTTATGGAGCAGGGAACTTCTAGGAACTTATATCCTTATAAGTAAGTGTTTAAACTAAATAAAATGTAAGAATTGTGTCAAGCTTTTGTTTTTTGGACTTTTCCGAAAAGTTTTAAATTTCTGTGTTTTGCGTCGCAGGAAACACTCTAACTTTTTTATTTGTTAATATATCAACTTGAAATTTTTTATGTACTCTCCTAGATACTTTATCTACACACTGTGTAGCATGGAAATTAACAAAAATACTACAAATAACCCCACAAAAAAAATCTTTTTGAAAATTTCTTTTTTAAAACCTGACTTTTTGAGGAAAAAAATTTTTTATGGTAATAAATAACTGAATTTATTAAAACCCATGCTACAGTGTGTAGGTATTTGCTTACCCTACAATTAAAAAAAAGAAATACTTAATTATCTATAATACTAATAAAACTAGAGTGTTTCCCGTGAAAACAAAAAAAAAACTGCTCTCCCCCCCCTAAGGCAATGGGTGGGGGGGAAAGAAAGTTTTTTTCATTGAAATTTTTTTTTACAAAACTAACCAGGTTATAATAAAATTGTCAAATTAAAAAAAAAATTATAATTAAAAAACTTTTGGTTTTGGGTAAATGGCCCCCTTAAAAACTTCGCTAAGTTGATAAGTCGGGGTTATATCAGAATTAATAATATAACCACTTTGCCATAGGACTTTAGCCATGCTAAAAGCATCTTATGCTTTGTCTACATGATATACGTATATTCTACTTACCCTTGAAAGAATTATCATCATAACTTGAAGTGACTCTGTATGCAAAAGCAAAACTTGTCGAACTATTGGTTTTTTTTACCAATTAGGCATTTTACTTGAAAACTGCTTCTTTTTTTCTGCTTTTTCTTTTCTTCTTCGTTTTTGAAAACCACTCTTATAAGTTCTATTTATTTTACCAAATTGTAATTACTTATTAAACTGCTCCAGGTTAACAAAACGAGAGTCACGTCCACGTCAACCACAATAAACGCAATGAAACTGAAACCTGTAGCCTGTGGTGACATAAAAGGAGAGTGTGGAGATACCACGCTGCTCAGTGCTACTTACTAGAGTTGCTACTAGTAGGCAATGCATGTGCTAGGTTCGCTATTACGCTTATGTAAAACTGTATGATGTTACAGTCAAACCTCTATATAACGAACCTCAGTATAACAAATTCGCTTGATATAACGAATTTTTTTAAATCCCCTAGAAGTCTCCATAAGAATCAATGCAAATTTCACCTCAACATAACGAATAAAGCATACTCACAACCTCGATATAATGAATTTTTAGTTATCCTGGAAAAAATAAATCACCCTTGGTACAGTGAATTTTTTGTTGTTATGTTAGAACCTCATGAAGCGGAAATTCACCTCTATATAACGAATTTGCCACGACCACACCTGTTATAACGAACGTAAACAAACGTCACAACGGCAACAAAGGAAAAAGAAACAAACAATCGTGTCTCGACATGAAAGCTTGTCTGAAACATGAAAGCTTAGTCTTAGCCACTTAGGTCAGAATTGCTAGAACGAGTTTATTCAGTTGTCGTGGAAAGTTTGGATAGTGCGGTACTTCGGAATTAAGTTACATTAGTTTAGTGACGATGGACGCCAATAACGAAAAGAAACAGTGCGCTGTAAGCGTAGAGTGTAAAACGAAAAATTATCAAATGCGTTGAAGAACAATCCAACGAAATAAAATTGGACATCGCGAAAGAATTTGGCATTCCGCCCAGCACTTTAGGTACAATTTCAAAAAAGAAAGAGAAGTTCAAATGACGGAGGTGCGCTGTGTTCTAAAATCAGAAAGATAAAGTCGTGTGAGGTGAAGGACGTAGAGGAGTATATGCTTAAATGGTTGAAGCAGTGCCGAGGACAAAAATATTGACAATAAGTGGACCTATACTTCAAGAAAAAGCCCAACAGTTTGCTTTTGAACTGGGACATGAGAACTTCCGAGCTAGCAATGGATGGTTGCCAAACTGTAAAAAAAACTAAATGAACAAGTGTGCGGTGAAAGTGCAAAAGTCGATAATGGTGTTTGTACTGAGTGGAAAGATAAACTCCCCGAAGCTAACCGAGGGATATGAACCAGAAAACATCGATAAGGCAGATGAAACTGGGTCGTTTTTCAAATGTTTACACAGAACAAAACATTTGTTCCATTTAAGGGGTTGGATATAAATGCCATGTGGTGGGAAAAAAAATAGTAAACATTGTTTAACTAGTTATGCTGGGAGCAAAACTGCAACAGAGGACTCCATACATTAAAGGACCTTTGGTAATTAATTGGAAAAGCGAAAAAAACTATGTTGTTTCAAAAACGTGAATGGGAACTTCCTTAGACTACATGGAGAATACGAAAGGCTTGGATTGAATCGTCTCATGGAACGCCTTTTCAGTGCATGGTCTTCAAAGAGTGTTTAAAGCTATGGAGATAACGAGTAAAAAAGAAGAAAATTCCCCATCTTTGTTGAATAACTTGCAACGGCTTCAAGGAGACATTCCTTAGGCTGAGTAAAACATTAAGGTCAGAGTATCTATCCCCTCCAAACACAACCTCCCATAACTGCAAACCGCTACTGACCACGGCATAATCGCGAAGTTTTAAA
>NW_025781942.1:0-15870 GCF_021130785.1 Homalodisca vitripennis | reverse complement strand
ATTTAATTTTTTAAGATTTTAATTACGATTATCGCACTGAAGTAATCAGATGCGTTCTATGTATATGTTACGTATAAAGCAACTCCATAAAGAAATACAATTTATGCCTTTTTGGTACATACGAAAACAGAACACTGTCACCAGGAATTTAATAATTCGTAATTATTACAGTGGATTAATGTTTAACCTCCCGCCAGCGAGTTAAAATGCTCTTTCTCTGCAGCCAAACCAGAGTATTAGTCAGTGATGATCTGCAATTATGGAGAAAACAGCATGACGATTTTGTATCAAATAAATTTTTTAACAGTTTTTTATCCACACTGAAGTTATAAAGTATATTTTTGAAATTTACTAGTTAGTTTTAGCCCATTGCATAATATTTTACTACTGTAATAGTATGGAAATTCTCCACAAATTATATTTGGTTTGCCTAATCCTTAGTGTACTATACTTGAACATACACAATACAGCTTTATCAAATATTATTATACAGAGTTCTTACCTTAAACCCTTATATAGATTCTACATAAGACACACTCATAATTAGCTGGCACTGTTATGTCAAGTATGCAATCCAAGACTAGTATGGAAATTCTCCACAAATATATTTTGTTTGCCTTAGTGTACTATACTTGAACATACACAATACAGCTTTACCAAATATCATTATACAGAGTTCTTACCTTAAACCCTTATATAGATTCTACATAAGACACACTCATAATTAGCTGACACTGTTATGTCAAGTATGCAATCCAAGACTAGTATGGAAATTCTCCACAAATATATTTTGTTTGCCTTAGTGTACTATACTTGAACAGAAACAATACAGCTTTACCAAATATCATTATACAGAGTTTCTTACCTTAAACCCTTATATAGATTCTACATAAGACACACTCATAATTAGCTGACACTGTTATGTCAAGTATGCAATCCAAGACTAGTATGGAAATTCTCCACAAATATATTTTGTTTGCCTTAGTGTACTATACTTGAAACATACACAATACAGCTTTACCAAATATCATTATACAGAGTTCTTACCTTAAACCCTTATATAGATTCTACATAAGACACACTCATAATTAGCTGACACTGTTATGTCAAGTATGCAATCCAAGACTAGTATGGAAATTCTCCACAAATATATTTTGTTTGCCTTAGTGTACTATACTTGAACATACACAATACAGCTTTACCAAATATTATTATACAGAGTTCTTACCTCAAACCCTTATATAGATTCTACATAAGACACACTCATAATTAGCTGACACTGTTATGTCAAGTATGCAATCCAAGACTAGTATGGAAATTCTCCACAAATATATTTTGTTTGCCTTAGTGTACTATACTTGAACATACACAATACAGTTTTATCAAATATCATTATAACAGAGTTCTTAACTTAAACCCTTATATAGATTCTACATAAGACACACTCATAATTAGCTGACACTGTTATGTCAAGTATGCAATCCAAGACTAGTATGGAAATTCTCCACAAATATATTTTGTTTGCCTTAGTGTACTATACTTGAACAGAAACAATACAGCTTTACCAAATATCATTATACAGAGTTCTTACCTTAAACCCTTATATAGATTCTACATAAGACACAACTCATAATTAGCTGACACTGTTATGTCCAGTATGCAATCCAAGACTAGTATGAAAATTCTCCACAAATATATTTTGTTTGCCTTAGTGTACTATACTTGAACATACACAATACAGCTTTATCAAATATCATTATACAGAGTTTCTTACCTTAAACCCTTATATAGATTCTACATAAGACACACTCATTAATTAGCTGACACTGTTATGTCAAGTATGCAATCCAAGACTAGTATGGAAATTCTCCACAAATATATTTTGTTTGCCTTAGTGTACTATACTTGAACAGAAACAATACAGCTTTACCAAATATCATTATACAGAGTTCTTACCTTAAACCCTTATATAGATTCTTCATAAGACACACTCATAATTAGCTGACACTGTTATGTCAAGTATGCAATCCAAGACTAGTATGGAAATTCTCCACAAATATATTTTGTTTTGCCTTAGTGTACTATACTTGAACAGAAACAATACAGCTTTACCAAATATCATTATACAGAGTTCTTACCTTAAACCCTTATATAGATTCTTCATAAGACACACTCATAATTAGCTGACACTGTTATGTCAAGTATACAATCCAAGACTAGTATGGAAATTCTCCACAAATATATTTTGTTTGCCTTAGTGTACTATACTTGAACAGAAACAATACAGCTTTACCAAATATCATTATACAGAGTTCTTACCTTAAACCCTTATATAGATTCTTCATAAGACACACTCATAATTAGCTGACACTGTTATGTCAAGTATGCAATCCAAGACTAGTCACAAGTGGCTTAATGAATCGTGATCTTTCAAGAAACGTAGTGGTATTTATTAGTACGAAATGGTGTAATATTTGCATAAGACATTGTTTGAAATAAAACCTTGCAAATTATTTTGGGGGGATTAAAATATGTTAAATATAAAAACTGGTTTTCGAGATTTTGATTTTAGTGCTTGATAGGATAAAATACTCTTAAGGGTTTTGATTTTACGAGGTTTGTAACTATGATATTTTGCATCTATCAAACTATTTTACACACGACATAAATAATAAATAGACTAGTAAAACAAAATAAGGTAGACAGGTGTAGTAAAATAAAGTATACCGATACCTTATTCACAAATCATATTTATATTCTACACCACTTAATTTATTTTTGTTAACCACAAAATAAAACACTTTTGAAACGTTATTCCGTAAATTTCTTTGTAACAATTTATCAGTAATTCTTCATATATATATATATATATATATATATATATATATATATATATATATATATATATATATTATATATATATATATCCATAATTATATGAATTTGTTTCAGAGATGGTACAGTCTTAGTTCTTCTATTTTATGAAAACTTATAAGATTCTATAATTAGATACATTTTAGTTTGAATCTGGATGTTGATTTAGAGTATTATATTTGTGTACTGATTGTTTTCTGATATAGTTTAGTGCGTTTCATAAAGATCTAAATTTTCGTGATGCTTGTATACTAATGTATCTAGTCGGTTTGCTGATGTAATACCTATATGCTGTTTTTTGTTTATTTTGATTGTTTTATATATTAAAATATATAACACATAGTACAGAGTATGTTCAAAATGTTATACACACTAAAGGGATATTGGAAACTTCAACATATACAGCAAATATTAAATGGAAAAAATTTTCAATATTTTCAAAGGTGATATAATAGCTCTCTTATAAGTACCTATATAACGTTTTCACGTAAAATCAACATGAAATTTTAATACTTTTTAATCATTTAAATGAAAATATTATCAACACTTACAAGAAGTTTTAAAACACTAGCAAGTTTTAAAATGCATTTTACTTAATAAAAAAAAAGTAGATTGTTTACTGATAAAACACCCAAATGTGTTATGCTTTTCTTGTCAGTTACGTCAAATAATTCCTAATCCCCTTTAATTCTAAGGTTATTTAATAGGAATTTGTGTTGATTAATCTTCTAGAATTACAGTATTAGTAATTCTTTTACTTACCTTGTCATATAATTTCTATCTTTCGCTAAACACTTGATAAAAACTTGATTCCGACACTATGTGCAGTGAAATATCAGACAGGTTTACCAATCATCCACATAAAATATTACAAATTCTTTAGAGAACCATAAAATTGGGTTTTTATGAATTTTTCATGAAACCCAAATGGCAAATGTAAACATACAAGGTATTTTGAGATCAGTAAAAAATCTACTCTATTTTAATTGAGTAAAATATACGGGATCATTAAGTGGTCTGATTCATAGAAATCCAACATTGATGTTTCATCCGGAATGTAATTCATGTTTATAAATACGCCTTCCTTGTATTCCACCTGGATACCAAGAACCACATAGACCTTTACAAGAAAGAATTATCCCACACCATAAAAGGTGGCGTCTTTGATAAGGTCGCAGACAATATTTTAAATATATAGCTAATCTCATTATCGAGATATTCTGCAGACATAAATTGATATGGAAATTCATTTTTGTGCATCTACAGTTTTATGTAAAATATAATGTCTTAAAATTAAATCTCTGTCGAAAAGTTTAGCCGCGTTATATATTCAGACCTTTTGGCAATCAATTGTGTTTCATATCACTATGTACAAAATAAAGGTCCTACACACTACTTTCACTATAAAAAACTGTATTCCATGAGATAGTTACAACACCACATGTAGGAATATAAGAATATTGTCTAGCCTTGTTATGGGTACAACAGAAATTAAATGTAAAATATTTGTAAACAATTTTAAAAAACTTACGTGGAAGCTGTTGTTTTTACATGAACGTTTTCGTTTATTTTAAGCATTACGTTCTTACATTGTTTTATGGTTTTACTTAATTCATGTTAATCTGTTAGGTTTTTTTTATTTGAATGTGTGTTGTCCTCAGAAGAAATAAACTCCATATTCTTATCTACTCATGTATTAATAGATCACAAGTTTGAATCGCTTATGGGTGTATTGAGTTTGAATAGAATTTTATTAATCTGATATTTTCTCGTTACAATCATGGATTACCCATGAGACCATATTTCAAATCAGTTAAAGCTCAGCCAAATATCTTGGAGTGCCACACATCTTCATCGTACCTAGTGTTCCTCATATAGAAATAAAAGATTATGCATAATTTGAACTCTATCGGTCTGTTTACATGTCATGTGGATAAGTAGGAGACAGAAATAAATTTTTCGAGCCTCATATGCTGGCTAAGATAGGCTTCGCTAAATCTTAATAAGATTTAAATTTCACCCTCTTTTTTTAAATTAAATGTATATAACTACCAATGCCTCTTAATGCAGCTTACATTACGTTAAAACTAAATTATTAGTAATTAATTATGATGGGGCTAGAAAAATACTGAATATTTCGAATCGAACCAACATATTTAAAAATGTAATAATCCAACTCATTGTGTTTTCATATTTCCCAGAAATGCACTTGTTACTGGTTTTACATTTTTCGGACCGGTTATGTTCTCGTTATAAATATAAATAAATTATTGAATCGGATTAGGATTGTTATAACTGCATGAAAGCTTTTGGATTTTATGAAACGAAATTTCAGTATTACCCTGTACTCCTAATTGAAATGTTTAATATTTCATATTCTAAAGGTATTAATCTTTTTATCCAGATATATGTCATTTTTTAAATGTAATGCAACCAACAGAATAGTGTGTATTTGGTAAAAATTAAACTTGTATTTAGCCCTATTGGTGGATATATTGAGAGTATTTTCAAACATTTCGTCAAGAAATATAGAGAAGTAAAAATTTTACTGAAGTAAAAAGTATGAAATAATTTACGGAATTAATTGTGTACGTCCCTTCAAATTCAAAATAAAAATAATATAAACACTTGTGAGACTCGTTATTTAATCACACACCTAAATAGGTTAGTGCACCATATTAATGTATTTCAAACGTAAATAAATTGTACAGAACTAGAAAAAATCCTCCATGTATTTTATGTAAGTAATAATGAAGATATTGCCAGGCCAAACAATTATCTTAAAGTAATGTAACGAAATCTTCATATTTTCCCTAATACTTGTAACCTAAACAGCACTAGCGTTCAAAATATTATTTTACAAGTTATGTACATGCTGTACTCGGACTTTTAATGATAGATGTGTACTCTTATCATACACATATATTTCGAAGTGCAAGTATAGTCAGTTTGGTGTTGGTGATTGCAATTTGTTTGACAGGACCACAATAGTAGCTGACTGTAACAGTTCAGCAACTAATTATAAATCATTAATTAGTATAATCGCCTTACAATTTTGAAAAGACCTTATAGATTTTTGTAGAGATTGAGATTATATTTGGAAACTAAAAGTCATATATACACTTTGTTTCTAAAGTATAATTAAAAGGGCTGATTTGCTATATTCAACCACTTATTTAATCAAAATTATTTGCTATTCTGTGTGTAAGTTGTTGTTTAAAGAAAACAATTAGGCAGAGTATGTTTGTTGTAAAATCGAAAAAATCACTGTTTCCTTGTGAGGCTCCAGGACTACGCCGAGGGGCTCCAATACTTCTTCCATCATAAAGGCTTTATATCACACTCCTTATTCTTTGTGCTGTTAGTTTTGAGCAATGCTACAGACACATTTTCTTTCATTATATTCTTTCTTTAAGACTTTAATACAAATAGCGTATAAAGTTCACCACACATAACTCTTTTCCTGCGTATTACATTCTTGAAGTCAATATATAGTCTTTTAAGTTTTATAAGTAAAAAAAATTACTTTAATATTTACAGTAAATATATTTACACAGATATATGTTACAATAATGAACATTTATATACTAACTGAAAATACCAACTTCAGTAAAAATAGAGCAAAAATTATGTGGTAACGAATCATTTAGTTTGGTTTTATGATTTAATTAATAATTCTACATACGATATTATGAACATGAGACATCCTACAATGAACTGCCTGGTAAAAATACACTGAATTGCTTAGAACCTGCGGATTAACGAGCTTTTTGTTCGCCCCACAAGTTGCAATATTACCAGACTGCTGGGATATATTACACGTGAATAGGCAGTATACAATTCGCCATGGGAGCAAAAGTAGCTCCTTATTTCCAATTATTCCACTTTCAATGAAAGGCTTCGGGCTAAGACTGTTGTAGTGGTGAAAAATGTCTGAAGATTTGTAGGTATTAATTAATTTATTTCAAAATTTTATGTAATTACTTACTTATTGTCAAGTTTCTTGTCATGTTTATATTTTAAATTTGCAAGATGCCATTATTTTCTTCATCCTGAAAGAGTGTAAACTGGAAAAAAAAGCATAACCATTTAAAGGATAACAAATATTGTGAATTACATTCTCTACAAAGTGAATACACATTGTTTGCGTTAACTATGAAAGAATTGTAAGATGTCGGTTAGAACAATCAGTGAACAGAAAATTACTTATTAGTTTTTATAATTTGATTCACAATACCACTCAATCCGTTACCATCGGTGCTGTGCAGACTGTCACTCCACCCCGCTGAGCACATCCCTTAATATTTGCGGTTCCTGTGACGAAACTCCTCCACCTGGAGCTATATCCTCTGCTACCACTGCAGACTCCTTGTCATCGTCGGGCCAGCGGGCCATGTGTGCTGTGCAGACTGTCACTGTGCAGACTTGGAGAGGTACATGACCACTCCTTGACTAGGATAATCTATCAAGACAACAAGAACGAGATAAATAAATAAATAAGGCCTTTATTCTTGAGCGGATTTCAGTTTACAATCTGTTTTACAAATCGACTCACGTCAAACTAATCATAACAGTACAATTCGTATTTTAAAACTGTGACACCCAAATATTGCGTGCTGGTAATTTACCTAGAAAATTCATACTTAAACAACAATACATCATTAAGGTACTTATACAGTTTTAACTTCCTTTTTGAAAGTTTTAACAGACAAAGTCTTTATAACTGGTGGTAAGGCATTGTACTCATGGGGTCCAAAGTACGAGAAGGACCTTTTTGTAGCCTCCAACCGCACACGCGGCAGTTGCAGCTTGTTGTCCTGTCGAGTGTGCCGTTCTCTTAGAGTCGCTCGCGCCACTAGTTTCCGTCTCAGGTAAGAGGGTTCACCAGTTACCAAAACCTTATGCACCAATGTTACAGTTTGGAGCCTACAAATATCTTGAACAGAGTGTAAATTTGCTCTTTTGCGATAAGGTGAGATGTGGTCAAATTTTTTTAGATTATAAACAAACCTCAGTGCACTGTTCTGTATCCGTGCAAGGACGACATTTGCCTTTTGAGTTAAGCAGCTACCAAACACTGGAAGGGCGTAATATATTGATGGAAATACCAGAGAATTTACAATATGCAGCTTTGAAAGCATTGGAATTATCGCTCTGTATCTATTCAAAAACTCTCAATTTACACATTGCACGTTGAGAAATCAATTCAACATGTTTAAGAAAGTTTAGCTGATTGTCAATTATAACTCCCAGGACTTTAACAAAAACACGATCCTCCAAACAAAATACCCTCAACAGAAACAGAGAGAATACTCCTGTTCATGGTCTCTTTAATGGATGGTGAGCAAAAATGCACCACAGAACACTTATCTGCATTCAACTTTAGGCCATGTCCCTCCGACCACTCTTTAACCCTACGCAGATCAGCATTGAAACACTGCACCGCTTCATGGACACCTGGAGGGCGATATGTTAGAAGCATCTGAGAGTCATCCGCATAGGAGTAGAGTGAACACGAGGACAATGCAAGTTCAAGATCAGCAGTATATAAAATGAACATAACAGGCCCTAAACATGACCCTTGAGGAACCCCTGTATCCTTCGACAGCGAGGAAGAGCAGTTTTCTTTTACCTTCGTCACCTGACTCCGTCCGCTCAAATATGAGCCAAACCATTTTATAGCGATTTCATTAAACCTATAGAAATTTAATTTGGCAAGAAACAGTTCATAATTCACTGAGTCGAACGCTTCAGAGAAATCAAGCGTCGCCAAAATACTTCCAAAACCTTTATCTTTCGCTACATGCAGCTCATCCATAATGTTTATCAAGGCGGAGGTAGTGCTGAAAGACTTCGTAAAACCAGACTGATGTACAGGAAGAATATTTTCAGCCTCAATGAAAGCTGACAACTGATTCACCACTACCTTCTCAAGGGTTTTGACATGGCCGGAAGGATCGATATCGGCCTAAATTTGGAAATCACAATTGGATTCTTTATTTTGGGTATGGGCCGTGACAAGAATTTGCTTCCAGCATGATGGAAAACACCCAGAAGCAAGGGACAGGTTAACCAAATGCGTAATAGCTCCCAAGCAATATGGGCTCATGGCTTTCACTAGCCTGATGGATATTCCACCAGTACGCACAGCCACTGACGTAATGTTATTCATTATGCATTTGATCTCACTCTCAGTAACTGGCACAAAACTGAAACCATGCGCTAGATCCTTACAAACATTGTTTCTGTAGAAATTCAGTTTCTCGAGGCTAATCCCGCTTCCACCGGACCGTAAAACACCCCAGAATGATTTAGAGTCCTTACAATTCAGCTTGTCGTGAAAGTAATTTCGTTTTGCTCTTCTGATGGCGCAGTTCAATTTATTTCGTGCCTTACAGTACAACATCACTTAGCATGCCTTAGCCGAAACATCACTATCATGCAGTCTGCGTTTGAAATAATTTTTTTCTTTTGTGAGCTCTCTTATCTCGTCACTCCGCCATGGTGCTTTCTTCTTGGTGACTCGCTTTCTTGTTAACGGTACGCAGGTGTCAAGCAGCTGGACAATGTAGGTAGTTAACAATTGACTAACTTCCTCGACCGAGGTCTTTATCTGAATATCATCCCAATCAATACGTGACAATAAAGAAACATAAAGAGACACATCGAAATTGGAAAAATTTCGATAAGTTATAAATTTCTCCTTTGGCCTATAGTTGCCATAACTGAGATCACAATATACCAGGTGGTGGTCCGTAATTTGTTTACGTCTTGAATCAAGAATTTTGGACGTATCCACTAAACCAACTTTGACTATGTCTAGACCTTTATTCACAACAATATGGTCGGTCAATGTCGAAGAGCTCTCGGTGACACGAGTGGGCTCTGTTATGAGTTGTACCAACCCTAACGATTCATACAGGTTTTTCAGGAATCTACAATCGGCCTTACCAGTATCCATAAGATTTACATTAATGTCACCCAACAAAACAACATCATCAACATCCAGCATCTGATCAATAAACAAAGAATACAAAATAGAACTCAGGGTGGAATATATAACACAGGGTGGTTTATATACCACGCACACACACAGCTTCTTGTTTCTCAAACTAAACTTGCCACAGATATATTCTAAGCGACTATCAACATTGTTCAAATAAACCTGCGTCATTTGCAGATGATTTGCAACCAGGAGTGCCACTCCTCCACCAGCGGCTCCCGGGAGACCCTCAGCGCCCTGTCTGTCCTTGCGCCATAAAGAGTAGCCATCTACAATGAAACAATCTGAGGAAACATCTGGAGTCAACCACGTCTCCGAGAGACCAAGAATGTCAAATTTGAAATCATCAATAACCGCACACAGCTCCTGGAAACCTGTGTTCATTGATCTCACATTTAAGTGCCCTACTCTGGAAAACAACTCGCCCCTCTGATGCCGTTTCCCGACTCCTTATGCTGAACAGAAGCCTGCGACACCTCAGGAACAGCTCTAAAGTCGCCAGGAACTGCGGAAACCGGCGAACATCCACCCGGAAAAGTTTTTCTCTCGTGCAAACACCTGAAAATAAAATTCCCGAACCAGAAATTTCCTGCCCTATTTAAGTGACGACCATCACGAGCAAGGTGATACCCGCTCACCAGGCGGTTCGCGTCAACATAAGTGACATTAAAATTAATGCACATAACTTCTAGCTGTTCATTAAAATTACAAAGTGGTAGTGGTGCAATGTCTCGCCTAGTTAAAACACTACTCAACATAATGTCAGAAATTGGAAAGTGGTTTTTTTTTTTTGCGGTACTCAACAGGTCCGCCATGCTATGAAGTGCCGCGCGCTTCTCCCGCCAACCGCCATTGTACCCAGGTCGTCCGTTATAACCATCAACAAGATTATTGGTGCCAACATGAATATAAATAATTTTTGGCTGGTTTGGCACATACTTCAAAAGCTTTTGCTTAATATGCTCAATTTTTGCACCTGGATTGATATCTAAGGTGGCCCCATTTTTCAAGCAGAGATTCCCAGCATATCGCAACAATGAGTCACCGATGACCAAGACATTCTTTAATGTCCCACCCGCCAACCTGCCGATCAGTACCCCGCGACCGCTCAGGAGTACAACCCTCACTTACAAGTAATTGTTGGTGTTCACCGTTTGATCCCATTACAGAACATGCATAGGGTGAAGCCGGCTTTTCGGTTGACTCTGCTACTAAATTTGCCTTCAGTCGTTTTATTCGCTTAAAAATATTTCTAGACTGCGAATTCTGTTTAGGTTTTTCTCTCCATACACCTGATACATTTTTAATAACTCTAATATCATTTTCACATGTTATATTATTTGAACCATCTAAAACATGATAACGATTTCTACATAGCGGCCCAGGCCTCTTTTTTACACAGTATGTTTGGGATTTTATGACTAGATCAGCCACGCACTAGACAATCTGGAGTTATGGTAATATCAGATAAACACGTATTAGCCTATATTAGTTGAGAACGGAAAGTTTTACAAAATAAAAGATGGTGATGTTGATTAGAGGAAATTCCTTAGTTACACAATTAATTATCCTGTAGTGTTTTCAGGTATTTTAAGTTAAAACGTGTATAAAAAGATTTTTCAAGTTTTAGTTGAATAGTTTTTTTTTTATTTTCATCTGTTTTAATTGAAAGATTCATGGCTTGTTGGATTATATTACATAGAAAATCCATTTATTGTCTGCATATTATGATATTCTCTACCATATTACCCTAAACACACATAGAATGTAACGCATGTATATCTGTTGTTAATAGAAAAAGGTGCTCGTTTAGTCCGAAGCACATCACTTTACACATCACTCGTACACTCGTACACAGTTACTTGAAACTTAAAGGATAACTGTGATTCTTTCGAGATATTTACGTATTAAGCCCTTATGATTCAAACTAACATTATTTTATGTTAGTTTGAAAAAAAAGCGGTTTCTTTTGGGCAGACAGCCTTCCTTTACGCTCTCTAATTTAACATTAAATTGTAAGTTTTTACATAGCTGTTACACTCCAATTTATATTTTTGTGAGTGTTTTTAAATATTATTCTCAGTATGGCATAAGAAAACTGTGGCAATTGTAACAATAAAACTTTCTATAACCGGAGACTATGCATCGTGCTCATCCTGCAGCAGAGGCTTCCAATTTGAAAGATGCAGTGTGAAGAAACAAACTTGGACATCCATGGGCGCTAAGCAATCTACTTGGGTATGTGCTATTTGTAGAAACAATAAAAAATGTTCTACATCCCAAAATGAAGATGAAGACGTAATTCCCCAATCAAGCCCGGATGACGATTTACAGGTTAGTAGCCTAGGTGTTCAGAGGTCTATCCTCGCCAAAGTAACGGCTCTCATGGACGTGAAGGGAAAACTGGACAGTATTGAGTCATCTATGAAGTTTTTCACTGAAAAGTATGACTCATTGCTGGATGAGGTCGTCGACCTTCGAGCTGAAAATAAAGAGCTTAAAGCCGAAGTTAACAACCTCAAGTCAAATGGTCAAGCTTCCAGAGACGCAGTTGACAAGCTAAAAACCAAGGTGGCAGAACTTTCAGCTGAGATTGCCGACCTGGACCAATACGATAGAAGGCTTAAAACCTTGAAATACATGGGCTGAAGGTAGAAGGAAACTCAGCACAAGAAAATCTTGCAGAGATGCTAGAAAAGGTGGCCAAAGACATCAATGTGGATTACCAGCCTTCCCAGGTTCACCAAGCACATCGTCTACAACCACGTAAAGACGGCAACCCACCCACCATCATCGTCCAATTGTTACTCAAAGACTATAAGAGACAAGTGGCTGCGCAGTGGGAGAAAAGCAAGAATCATTGGAGTTTACTTCAACGAGAGTCTTTCGGTTTATCATAAGCTGTTACTCAAAGACACTAAGCTAAGAGCCAGAACACATGGCTACGCTTTTGTCTGGTTTGGTGGCGGGAGAATATTGGTAAAAAGGGAGAAACCAGTCAAAATGTTCTGGTCATCAAGTCTACAGACGACCTAAAAAAGATAAACTAGGTTAGCCTAAATTAAACTCAAACAAAAAACTAACTTAAATTGTTTAACTTCGAAATAGCGCCCTTTTTCACCAGTATTCTGGATATTTGTTTGTTTATATTGTTTATTGGAAGCTGTAGCGTGAATTTAGCTTATATATTACCACCACAGCATTTCTTACCATATTTTATACTATAGTAAGCCTTTAGAAATTGTTGATTTTTTCATAGTTTATTTAATTTATTGTTGTTTATTGTATCTAGATCACTATTGGGTGTTGTTATTGATTATTGTTATTGCTATTTACACCTCTTTAGTCTATTGTTCCCTTTATTGGAGGCAAAGAGGGATTTTTAATTTTTTAATAGTCTATTTAACTTGTTATTGCTTGTTGCCTCTCTACCTATTTGCCAATAATGTTTAGATTTTATTGTTACATAAAATTAAATAGTTTATTCTTAACTTTATTCATGCAGGAATAAAAAATATAACCGATAGTCGTTTATATTACTGTAATTATAGCAAATTTAAAGAATGGACAAATAGCCTAGGTGAAAGTTGAAAGGATATTGACCTTCTTTATCTAAACATCAGATCTCTGAATAAACACTGGGGCACAATAAAATTACAACTTTTATCCAATAATAGTAGGCCTAAGTTTGATCTGATTATTTTATGTGAAGTGTCATGTGACTCTCATGAGTTACCATTATTTAGTTTGCCATCCTACACTAAAGTGTCAAAGCTTAGAGAAAACAAGGGGGGAGGGGGGATTGTTATGTATGTCAATGCCCTAACGCTTCAGTTTTCACAAATCACAGTTGATAACATAAGCACTTACGAACACATTACTGGAGAATTGAGTATTACTGTATTGGGATCGAAAGAACCTTACAAATGTATTATTCATGCAGTGTATAGAGCTCCCACCTCCTCTAGTGGTTTTTCACTCCCACAGGTCACCGAAGAGCTAACTTATGCCCTCAAGAAACTGCACACAATCGAAAGTTTGATACTAATAGGGGATACCAATATTAATCTGAAGAACCAAAGTGATTTAAAATGTACTGAGTTATGAGGCAGCATTAGCAGAAAGGGGCCTAGAAAGGGGTATATGGGACTACACGAGAGAGGAAATACTCCTAGGTAGTGTAGTAAGATCATGCATAGACCACATTTATTATAATCTGGATATGTCTGTTAAAATCATCTTCACTGGTATAATTAAAACCAAAATTTCTGACCATTACCCTATGGTTTCCAGAATAGAGCTATTGGGAGGAGGAAAAAGAGACACTGAAGTTGAAAATACTAAAAGAACCACTGCTAAAGAAACTAATAGAGAAAGAAACTTGGGATCTAGAAGATACAACTAGTGTAAATGCAGGATTCGAGAATGTAATAGATAAATTCATTAGCATCTATTACAGAAGTACTATTACCATAAATAGGGCAGGTGGGAGGATTGGTAAGAAAGGTGGACAGCACGTAAGGACTCCACTGAAAGAATGGATAAACCAGGAACTAAGAAACTTTATTAAAGGAAAGGGACAGAATATTTAGACTATGGAAAGGGGACCCCTCTAACATCAGATTCCAAGATTTGCACAAGAATTTAAGAAATAGATTGAAACAATAAAATAAAGTATAGAAAAAAACATGTACTACCAGCATTTATTCGAAGTCAACAAAAACAATTCCAGAAAGGTTTGGGAAAACATAAATTATCTTTTGGGAAGAACAACTAAAAATAATATTTATAAATCAATTGAGGTGGCTATGGGAAAAACCATGAGTAAGAAATAAATTGTGGATAGCTTTGCCAATTATTATTTAGAAGGCATTGATAGAATAAAACACTGCTGTGGTAATAGAGAGGGATGTGATATAAATGAAAATATGGATAACAATGTATTACAGAATCTCTACATACGAGGCTACTCCGAAAAGTATTGTAAAAACAATAAAAGGCATTATGCTGTCAAGTCCCCAGGAATAGATGGAGTAAGAATGAAAGACATTCAAAAAGCAATGGATGGTATCACCATGCCATTGACTAGATTAATAAATACATCATTAAAAGAAGGAATATTTCCGGATTGCTTAAAAACATTGGTAGTTGACAGACTTGCATTTGTTTTCAAACAGGTAATAGTCGATGAGCAGCATGGTTTCCGCAGTGGAAAGTCAACATCAACCAATCTCATTCTCCTTCAAAACTACATAATATCCTCTTTCTCCAATAAACATCAAGTTGACTGTATAATGCTGGACTTCTCGAAAGCCTTTGATAGGATAAACCATGGTCTCCTCATTGCTAAACTTGAGGGTTATGGAGTGGCTGGCTCTCTTCTTAAGTGGCTCTCTAGTTACTTAACTGATCGGAAAATGATTGTTAGGTTTGCGGGTTCCTTCTCTGGGCCTTTTCCGGTGACATCGGGTGTTCCTCAGGGCTCTCACCTAGCGCCTCTACTATTCAATTTGTTTATCAATGACATATATAGTGTCATTGCGTCTAAATATCTCATGTTTGCTGATGATATTAAACTTTTTCTGGAGGTGACAAGTTCGAGAGATTGCGAGAGCTTTCAAGAAACCTTGGAGCGGATTGAGGACTGGTGTTCGAGAAATTCAATGGACTTGAACGTCAATAAAGTGCTCAATTCTTACCTACTCTAGGTCCATCTCCATTACCACCTTTGACTACAGACTCTCGGGCTTCCCACTAAGTAGAGTCAACAAATGCAAGGACTTGGGTGTTGTTTTGAACTGCAACCTCAACCCATGGGACCACATAACTTACGTCTGCAACAAAGCGAACTCTCTTGTGGGGTTTTTGTACAGAATATCCGGTGATTTCCGATCTCCATCGACTTTAGCTTACCCATTTAAAACTCTAATTCGGCCTATACTAGAATACTGTTCAACTATTTGGAACCCTTACCAAAGTGGTCATATTAAATT
>NW_025781941.1:0-37900 GCF_021130785.1 Homalodisca vitripennis | reverse complement strand
CGTGTTCTGGCTTCAAACTCAACAGCGATCATTTAGAAAGCATTTATTATTTGTCATACTTTTGTTTTCCTAAAATTCTAAATTATATAATCATAAAGTTAAGTTTAATTTATTTATATTAGTGATATTAAAACACATATAGCAATGATTAAGAGAATTTGATAATCAAATATTCGACATACATTATGTAGCTTTGTGTAGGCATAAACATATTCCTTTGAGACAACTTTGTCAAAACATCTCTGTAGGGAATATAATAAACCGTCAATCATACAGGTTGTTGAAGACATGCATAGAAGTGCCTTGCTGTCTTATCACTTACTTTACTTCTCTGAAAATTGTATGCCACTTATGACGATCAGGAAGCGTAAGCAGCTAGGAGATTTCAGGACGTTAGTATTGTAAAATACGTTTTCGATGGTAAATCTGAATTCCTTATTCTGGTCATCAGTATAGCAACCATCCTCTTTAGAATAAAACTTTAACGCACTATTCACTGATCAAAGTTCAGGAACAAATTTTAAGAGCTGATGTACTGTGTCAAATAGGCACTAATGATTGTGTCTGTAACACGTTACACGAGCATTAGCCGGACCAAATATTGGCCTGTTGTGATGGCTAAATACCCATCCCGCCAGTTGGTGCGGGACATTCCCCACTAACGACTTGTTGGTACAGCTCCGGTCATACCGTACCTTCCATCACATATTTGTTTCATGTTTTACACTATATGGCACATACCTGTTGTTTCCAAAATTCAATTAATAAAGCTAATTACTTAAAGCAATGCTATGTAGTTATTCCTACAGCAAGAATCGGTGTTCAGATCTCTTGAAGGACGAAATTTACTTAGACTAAGCTGAATTCCACGAAATTGCATTAGGCTGAAGGTTTCGTCTCGATTCTTCGATACTTAACCGATACTTACGGTTCAGTTAAGAATGTGATGAGTGAGAGAGTTTGCATGAAAGTTTGGATGCTGGACCAATCAAAGTTTGGATACTGGATTAATCGAAGGGCTTAAAAGTTTGTAATTGATTAGGATGGGCTTTTTTATTTCATAGCAGTAGGGTGAAATCAGAGGTAAAAATAAAGAAAATTTTTAAGAAAGTAGTGCAGTTCATATTTTAAATTTTAGGGTTCATAGAAACTTCTTAAAGCCACAGATTAAGAAACAAACAGAACTCAAACCAATTAAAAATATAACAAGAAAACGAATTATACAAACAAATTCTAAACTAGCACGATTTCCAATCAGCTATGTGTAAAATATGTGTTAATGTTTACATAGAATAAAAATTTTAATTTTAAAGAAAAGAAAGTGTATGGAATCTTTAACTGGTCCGGTACCTTCATTTTTTAATTAATAAGTATATGTATCAATACAATTCATAATACAATACTAGCATTAATTAAATTTTTTACTAAATCCAAGGTTTCAGTCACTTTATGAAGCACCATATTATTGTACATTCATATTACTAATGTATATATCATGTGGTTAGAAATGCAACATTCACACGAAACAGTATTACTGAGCAAACCATCAGTCTAATCTAAGAAGGAAAATCTCAATATCATTCATTTCCACGGTATGTCTGTTCTTTATTTATACAAAAGCTTTGTAACTGGTTTGTTTCTACGGTCAACTTTATTTACGAAGTTTACCTGATAATAATAATGAAAGGATTTATTTAGCTTCCTTGTGCATATACGTATTATATATGCTGCACTATTAGTTGTAGTAGTATATTTTTAAAATACCTTATTATTTTTTTTTCAATATCTCATATATTAATCCTCTGTGAATAAAATAAAAACAATTTTTCTATGAGAATTTACTCTAATGTTACTAATAATGCTAATATAAAAAAATACATTAAATGTTAATTGTTAAATAATTTTTATTTTAAATTATTTTACTTATAATGGAAATCAGGTAACAAATGTGTAATATATAATAAAGTCGTCGGTCCATGGGGGCATTAATAGAGAGTGTATTTTAAGTAATTATACAAAATGTTAGTAAAATTAATGAAACAGAGAATGTTTTTTATACTATTAGGCAATTTCAAAATCTATGAGAAATTCGGCAGGTAACGTCGCTTAGGAATAAATATTATATACTCAATACATTCCGGAAAATAATTAACGAAATCCCATTAGACAACCTTCGTTAGTTCGGGTGTGGCGTGTTTGTGCTGTCGGCTCCTGTGAAGTGACAGCTTTAGTTAATTATCTCCAGTTTGCTCTTTCGTTGCCGTTCGTCTAACAGTTATCTATTCGATTTTAGAGTGGCTGACGACTGATGTATTGTCCTTTATTAACGCATTAGAGTTTTTACATCCGATGAGTATGGCAGATTTCAATCCACGAATCACAGTGTTATACGTTTTTAGTATTGAACTCCATTGCAATTGCCCGGAATCCTACTATCCTTTGAAACTATCTATCATTATAACAAACGTTCACAAAAGAATTATGAATTTATATACACGTATAAGAAATACAATATAAATTTTTTACTAAATACGACTCTATATTCAGTTTATATCTTCACATATGTTATTTGTTTTAATATTATAGTACATAAAAAGACTGTTATCAATTACTTAAAAAAATATTTGTTTTGCATGAATAGTGTTCTGATGTGCTACAATTCTAAGTACAAATAATTATAAAATAAAACTTATACCAGAATTATGTTTGGTCTTCATGACATACGCAAACTATATTGACTGGTAATAAATATTGTTTTACTCAAAACTGCTATATGTTTGTGTTTACTGAAAAATAATTTTGTTCTTTAAATGTCAAAAATTAGTTTGATACACTACTTTTGTATACAATATGTTACCATCAAATTCAAAACTTTTCTTAACTAATAGAGGGTTATACATTTAAACATAATTTATTTAACGACTATATTTAGTACTTAAAATTGTGTTACTGATCCATGCCTTTATATAGATATGAATGTTATTTTATCCTTGGAGAAGGGTTTGTTAAAATTTATCCTCCAGAAGTTAGGTAATGGTTATATAACTTTATGTAGCCTAATGATTTATAGTTGGCTATACATAGTGAACTATAATATTAACCATCACACTAATTTATTTGTATTATTTATAATAAATGTACAATAAATTTATCAATATAATAATATTGTTAATAATTCTATTGAAAAAATAAAGAAAAGTAATATAATAAAAACTAGTATTATTTTGGAACCAATATACAAAAATCACTGGACTGAAAAATTTTAATCCCAAAATTTAATGTCCCTGAAGTTTCAGCTGTCCGGTGGTAAAGTAGGACAGTCCCAAGTTTTGCAATTCTTCGTTGAATCTTTTTTCTTCACAATCAATAAGAATTTTTTAAGTGCCTCTCGCCGAGTCTGTAAAAATTCATTTGCTGCTAGTTTTTATTTTTCAAACAATAAAGTTTTGTAAATTGTTTCCCTTACCAATATCAAAGTTGTATTTTTAGAAAATATTATAAGGATTTTGTTTAAAATTAAAGGTCTAATTTCAATGAGTATTTTTACGAATAAATCATTCTATTCAATTATACTTACAGAGTGTGTAAAAGCGTTTTAAAAATAGATTTATTTTAGTGTGTTTCCCGTGTCACATTTTTATTAGTTTCTGACTCACCTCAACATACATAGTTTTGTAGAGCCAGAGAAAATAAAATGGAGAGCCTACAAATAACTTTAAATTTGATGAGATCTTTAGTTTTTGTTTCCTATGTTTCCTTGAAATATACTTTGGAATGCACTTAATTATTTAGTAGAAACCTTATGGTATTTTGGGGGCGAAACTTATTATGTTATATGCATACGATATTTTACTAGTGATGAAAGTAAGAAAAACTATAACGGACCAAAATTTAATATTTTGAATAAAGTTATAGTTATACCTGCAGTAAGTACAATTTCAGACTGTTGACTTCCCAAGAGCATTTTACCTGTTCTGACCGATATGGCTGTCTTCTCTTGGTATCAGTCTCCTCCCTTACGGAAGGTTTTATTGACCCCACCTCTTTTAGGCTTGCAACAAATTATTCCTATATATTATAAATCTTAATTAAAAATTATTTTTGCTATAAATATTAGTGTTGGTTCAGTCTAAAGATGAATATACGGAATGTTACTCATTCTCCTAAAATAAAAATCGGTGTGTAGTTGTACTTACAAGTAATCCATTTTACTGATTAAATGTTAGGTTTAAAATAGTGACAACAATAAATAATTTGGTTTAATTTCGTAATCTGTATCAAAAGATAATTTTGTTGCCATGGAAATAGAATATTTTAATAAGTAAATTATAATTACTATTGTGCCATTTTCTAAAGTGTTACTCCGTAACAGCCTTTTGTAGCCATATACGAAAGATATATGTAGATATAGTGAAAAGTACAGATTTTACACATTTCACTTTTTAATGTTTGACTTCAGTAAGGGCCGATAAGTGTTAAAGATTTGCAATAATAGTATTCTTAGCTATTCATATCTTCCCCAGAGATTTCTATAAAATTGAATTAAAACCCTTATTTAATTTGAGTTACACATAGTATAGTAAAGTATATTTTAAGTTATTGGATTATAACCCTTTCCTAGCAGGATGAGATATTGTACTCAGAAAAGTGTGTGTTTTCGGTTGTGAAGAAAATCGGATACCACTTTTGTAAAAAACTATGTTTTATATAACACTTTACTTTTCTGCTATGATAGAAACTTTAAGTATGGGACTTGATACATCTTAGACTTGAAGTAAATAACAAGTGAGGATAGTTGACACTTCTTAACCGAAGGTATACAAAAGCACTGTATATATACAGGGTGGAAAAAAGTATGGAAACGCTTTCACTAATTTTGTATGGCTTCACTTATACAAATTAAATTTTGGACATCACCACTTGTATTAAGAACCTAGTTTTTGAGACCAGTAGGGACATTTTATCTTTTCAGGGGGACGGCCCGTGAGGAGTCGGACGAAAATCTTAAATATAAGCATAGGCCGAGTTTGGTATCAAATTAAAGGTCTAGTAAAGAGAAAAACTCACTACCGCAAACCGCACTTAAAAAGAGAGAGAGAGAGAGAGAGAGAGAGAGAGAGAGAGAGAGAGAGAGAGAGAGGAGAGAGAGAGAGAGAGCGCTTTATATATCCGCATTGACAGATTTCTAGACTGGTTCTTTTATTGTCTCAATTTAAACATTTGCAATAAACGCAATTAGCTTAATAGTAATGAAAATAACACAGTAATTTTTAATTCTCATTCTATTGAAATTTATGTGTTAAATTTTGTTTTTTTTTACCTCAAATAGTTAAGGAGATAAATAAATAAACGTAAAATGGTGAGTTGTGGCTATAAAAAACATTTCTTTACCTATATGTACCCGATATATATGTTTTAAATAATGAATACTATCACTGAATGAAGTTTGATACCTTTTCTGAACCCTCAGTATATATAGCCATCTGTAACTCAATAACTGACATACAATTGTAAGCCCTCCGATATTAGCCAGAGAGGCTCATGGTTAATAAAAGGGATAGCGTTTTTTGCTGCCACCACCCTAGCTCGTTAGGGAAATTTAGAATAGTGGTTGAGAAGGGTCTTGAAATAATTACTCACGTTTCTCCTTTGTTTGAGTCCAATCTATATTCAAAATGCACTAAAACACTCGTAGGCGCACCCAAACTACTATATGTGTACCGGTGTGTTCGCATCTCACTCCACCAAAATAGACTTACTTCACACACTCTACATTGCCAATCCCTCCGCCTACCTCCGAGCCCTCAACTCGACTCCCGACCCGTGCTGACGAGTGCTGACCCTTGCATTTCCTCAGCACGGCCAGTCACCTCACATCACGCGGTTAAAGGGACTTGGGTTAGTCCAGTTAATTTACACACTGTGTAATTACTAAAATACCATCTAAAAATTACTATATTAAAATAGTAGTGTGCGTGCGCGCTACATCACTCTCCCTTTCAGGAAAGATGGATCATACAGGAATTTTCATGGTGATACATCTTAGATTCTCAGAATATAACAAACATTTACAATACTTCAAAAAAAAATGTATAGGATAACATTTTACATTACATCATTTTTTCACAACTTAAAAGGACAAAATAGTATTTTAGGCTGCGTAAGTTCTTATAATCTACAATTTAATTCTACTTGACATTGACAATCACTTAAGATATATGTCCTCCTAACTACATTACATTTCTTGAGCTTGGCAAGTCCCCACATATTTATAACAAATATAGTCTTTGCAACACTGACCTGACTGGTTCAGCACTACAATGAATTTCACAATACCGTACTTCAAGGCGGGCTTGGTGTATTGAATTGAACAAAGGAAGACTCCTGAATAATTTCTGCGAGCGGAGTTCCATGTTCTACTCGAATGGTTGGGGCTTGCCGCTCAGCAACTGAGGACATCCTCGCACAGGTTGGCATTTTCCTGTGACAAAACAAAACTACGCAAAGTACACTATTCAAAAATGAACAAAATAAACATTGAAACTATGATAATGTAGAAATAGTTCAGTGGGGTTTCTATACTTTCTTTGATACTAGGGTACAAAAACATGTGTATCATTTAAAAGCTTGTTAAGGTCTAGTTCTATGTGATTATCTTTAAGATTGTCCTTGACTTTTTGCATTGTTTCAAATAACAAGCTACTGTTTTTAAAGATTAGATTTTCTTCGTGAGATAGCAACAGATTAATCTTTGGGATGTGCAAATGGTTAATGTCAAATTTATATTTTATATTTCCTTGAGTCCTCGAGAATAACTTATTATATTTACCAAAGATAGCGCAACTTGAAGCCTGTTTTAATATTCCAGACTTGTTTAA
Source organism: Homalodisca vitripennis (assembly GCF_021130785.1). Classification (NCBI taxonomy): domain Eukaryota; kingdom Metazoa; phylum Arthropoda; class Insecta; order Hemiptera; family Cicadellidae; genus Homalodisca; species Homalodisca vitripennis. The sequence continues at coordinate 31,022 of NW_025781941.1, read as the reverse complement.
AGTTAATTCTAAATAACCTAGATGTGGTGGAGAGATAACTGAGTTTTCTCCATCAGAAACTCCTCATACAGTTTAAGTATGACTTTATATGGTTCCTTTAGGCTATAGATCCAATCATTGCCGTTTTGGATCCATACAGGTGAAGTTACATTTATGGTTAAGGTTCGTGAACATTTTTCTGTGACTAGGTTAGATCCCATGAATAGAGCGAATATACAATCATTAACGCTATGATGCAATACATTTATAGAGTTAGGACACAAATAAAAATGACTTAGTCTACACTGACTTAGTGTGTTAAAATCGATAGGTGCATAATACTGTCTCTCTTTGGAGATCAACAAATAATCAACTTGTACATTCCATTTTAACCAATGTTGAAGGTTTGTTTGGTACAATGGAATAACTTCTACTTTATAAAGTTCAAGACGTCTGTCTTGCGAACTTAAAGGTACAGTTACGATCAATCTAATTCCTGTCTTGGTGGCTAAAGCATGAGCAGTGCAAAAGGTGTAATACATAAATACGTCCTCTTCATTAACTGGTATAATTAGTTTCAAATGACGAGGTATGACTTTTCCTATGTCAAGCAATATGTTTACAAACTCATGGGGTGGTAGTAATTTGCTGCTTATTCTACCTGTGTTTACTAATTCTAAAGCTTGCCTAAACTCAACAATTCTTAACTTTGCTTCATCTATGGTTTGACCTAAATGACGTGCTAGGACTGACAGATTTTAAATGTTTTGTTAATGAACGATGTAGCATAATGTTTTTCTTGTTCGAATCCTTGGAGTGAAGTGATTAACATGCTATTTGAATGAGTAAGTTTAGTCATTATCTCTGATATGGCTTTAGTATTTGTTACCATCTTTTCATTCATGTCTTTCATTAAGGTGATTTGGTTTTCTCTAGAACTCAACAGTGATCCGCTAATCTTTTTTATCTCTTCAACTTTACTATTAACTTGTTCCATATCTTCGCTAGTGGGCACACCAAACAACCATTTCAATGCATATCCTCCTGCATCAACTAGTCCTCGCTTGGAGCGTTCTGTGGGTAGAAGTCTAAATAAGTCACTTACATCGGATTCATACTGGTCTATCCCGGTCTTAATTCTACTATATTCGAAAGCAAAGTCCTCATCCCACACATTTACACTAGTGTTCGTATAATAAACTAAGTCTGTGCACAATGTCTTAAGTGACTCAAGTTCGTCTCTTATTTCTATCATATTAAAATCTAATACAATCTTCCATTCATCCTCGGAAATAATTGTGTCATGAAGTTTCTTGAAAACGATTCCCTGTGTCATTTCATTCTCTGCCATTCCTGTCTCGACAAAGAGTACAAGTATTCCTGAAATCATCATTTAGATCCTAATAATTGTTTACTTCATGAATATCCTGACTTATTCGAATTTATTTTATTACGTACAGCTTGATCTTATGTTTCTTATCTTAACCTGCGTAGATATAACTTCTTTCCTTATAGTGTACTCAATCACACATTTGAATTGTTTTGGATCCTTTAATTTGGCTTTTATTCACACACCTTGCATACCCATTCATCAACATTCGTTTCACAGTCATACAACATTCATACTCACGCATACAACCCATTCAATTCGGAGTAACTATTGCATTCTACTTTGTTACGTGGTACTCTAAAACATCTTTTACTTACACATCAGACAAGAAGCATAACATACTAACGAGGAATATTTTAGTGTATCATATAACATCCTCAAATAACAAACAATACATAATTATTCAATACATTGCGTTTACTTTTAACTACTAAATAAACGATGCAATACGCGTTCACTGTCATAACAATATGTATATACATTCCTATTATTTAATAAACTTCATAGTCTTTGAATCTACACGGTTTTCTTCTATCTCTTATGGATCTAAAAGGGCCTGGTCGCTCTTCTGCGGTTCCTGGGCTTGGTTCTCTCCTGTCTTGTTCTTCATTTTGTCCGGCTACTCTATTGAATGCCTCTTCATGGTCTTCGGTCTCTTCAATGATTTCTTCCTGTTCTTCTTCTTCTGCTACCTGAGCAGCTTTTGGATCATTTTGGCTACTTCCTTGTTCTTGCAACTTAAACTCGGTGACAGGTTTTACTCGATTCACATGTACAGTTACATTCTTCCTTTTAATTCGGAGTACGACATTCAAATCTGATATAACCTTGACAATTGTGTATGGACCTTTCCATGGTCTAGACAACTTCTTCACTCTTCCTTTTTTCACTTGGGGCACGTGAAGGTTATACTCGTTGGCCCTCTTCAAATTTATTTAGCTTAGAATTCTTGTCGTATTGTCTCTTTTGCTGGGTTCTTGCATGGTCTTGGGCATTGTTGAGACAAATTCCTTACGGCATTCAACTTCATCTTAAGATCTTCGACATAATCAGGGTAACCATCATCTTCTTCTGTGATCAATAGATCATCTTCTAAGGGAGTCTTCATCTCTCTTCCAAAGACTAGCTCAAAAGGAGAAAATCCTGTTGAATCATGCACTTGAGAGTTATAAGCCATATTTACCATTGGTAGGAGCTCGTCCCAGTCTGTTTGATTTCGGTTGACATAATGACTTAGCATCTTGGGTATGGATCTATGAACTCTTTTCTGTTCTACCATTGCTCATGGGATGATATGCGGTGGTTTGAAGTTTCTTTATTCTTAGTAGAGCACACATGCTTTTCATTATTTCGGATGTGAAATTTGAGCCTTGATCAGTAATTAATTCACAGGGTACTCCCATCTTCGTAATGACTCTCTGCACAAGTGCTCGGGCTATTGTTTCTGCAGTTTGGTCTGGCAATGCAATAAACTCTCCGTACCTTGTAAAATGATCTATAACTGTCAGTATGTATTTGTTTTTGGAGCTTGTTAGGGGTAATGGGCCAACAATGTCACACGAAATCCGGTATCCAAATTCTGTACTTTCTTGAAATTTACCTAAAGGTGCTTTAGTTTTTCCGTAATCCATTCTTTTATTGCATGGATCACATGCTCTGATAAAGGAGACAACATCTAATTTCATTTTCGGCCAATAAAACTTTTCTTGGATTCTTAACATCGTCTTCTTGATACCTCCATGACCTGCTGTCGGGATATCATGGTGTAAACGAATAACCTTCTCTCTTAACCGTCTTGGAACGACTATCAGTTGTCTGTCCTGCCTCTTTATATAGATGACTCCTTGTGGACTTGTTTTGAACTGAGGGTATTTTTTCAATCTCTGGCACTCTTCATCCTTACATTGATTTTCTTTAATGCTGTCCACATCCAATATAGGTAGACTTTCCACAGTATTCTTGCACACAATTCTGCTCAGACAATCAGCGTTTTGATTTTTTATCCCTGGTTTATGGAATACCTTGTAGTCATATTCAGCCAATTTCAGTGCCCATCTAGTGAGTCTACTCGAAGGATCTTTTAGCGACAGCAGCCATCTGATTGCGCTGTGATCAGTATACAAGGAGAATGATCGTCCGTACAGGTAGCATCGGAAATACTTTACTGCCCATACAACTGCTAAAAGTTCTTTTTCTGTTACTGTATAATTCTGCTCAGCAGAGTTTAACTGTCTTGACGCATAGGCGATAGGGTGTTCTATTCCATTAATCACTTGTCCTAATACTGCGCCAAGTGCAACATTACTTGCATCAGTGCTTAAGACGAAATTCCTTGGAGAAATTTGGATACACTAATAAAGGTTCAGTTACAAGGATGGTCTTCAATTTTTCAAATGATGTTTCCGCTTCTTCGTTCCACTCAAACTTTTGGTCTTTTTTGGTTAATTTTGTCAGAGGTTTAGCGATGTCGGCAAATTTCGGTACATGCCTCCTATAGTAACTACATAGTCCTATAAATCCACGAAGTTCCTTTTCATTCTTGGGTCTTGGAAAATTTTTGACAGCTTCAATCTTATTCTGACATGGTTTGATTCCATCTCTCGATAACAACATGGCCTAGGAAGTTTAATTTCAGACTTTGCTATTTGGCATTTCTTCAACTGGATACTCAAATTTACCTCTTGAAATCTCTCTAGAACTTCACTAAGATCTTTAGCGTGCTGATCAATACTCGAACTGAAGATTAGGATATCATCCATGTAGGGCAAAACATGCTTTTCCTTTCAGACCTGTGAGAGTAGTATCAACCAATCGTTGAAATACAGAAGGAGAATTGATCAATCCCATTGGCATGCGTGTATATTCATAATGACCATCAGGAGTACTGAAGGCCGTCTTCTCTTGACTTTCAGGGTGCATTTTTACCTGATAGAAACCTGAATTCAGATCCAGCGCCGAGAAGTACTGACTGCCTCCTAACATGTCTAAAGTTTCATGTATATCTGGAAGGGGATATATTTCCGGAACTGTAATTTTATTGAGTTCCCGATAGTCTACACATAGACGATAACTGATGGTACCATCAGAGCCTGCTTTCTTGGGGACAATGATTACCGGTGCTGACCATGGGGAAGTACTGGGTACAATTACACCTTTATCTAATTGTTCTTGTATCAAATTTTGTAGAGTACCTCTCTGTGATTGTGGCACTCTGTAAGGTTTCTTATTGATCGGAGGATGTTGGCTCGTGTTGATTTTGTGAGTAACTAAAGAAGTACACCCCAAATTCTCTATTCCTCCTAAGCTAAATAGACGCTTGTAACGTTGGAGAACATTTTTTAATTTATTTTGGTCTTCAGTTGGGAGGTGCTTTAATTTTTCTTCAAGTTTTCCATTGAATTCCTCTGTCCTATTTTGTGTTAGATTTACTCGTTTCCATGCTCCTTTATTTTGCTTCACTGTGTGGCTCTTCTATTTTGCAGAGCAGCGTTATTCTTGTATATCACTAAATTTTCAGATGTGATATTTATGATTTTGGTCCAACACATTTCCTTTATTCACTTTTGAAAGGCTTCTAGCGACATTGATGCCATGAACTTTTACTAACGCTGGTTCTGTAATTACTGTTTTTCCTTCCATTTGTTCCATTTGATCCTTTTTGTTTTTGCTTAATTTTACTTGAATAAGCATTTCTGAACGGGCAGGCACGTTGATGTTTGTGCGACTATACGCTAAAATGTCAGGTATTTCTTCCTTCAGGATTTGTTTTGGTGGATTAAGGTTTGTTGAACTTGTTTCGTGGGAACATTGAACAATGCCAATGCCACTTCTCCTGCTTCGAGTTACAGGGGATTCTCTTTCATGGAAACTGCATGCTATCTTGTTTCCAATACTCAGAGACTTATTCTCAAGGTCAATCACAGCCTTTTTCGTTTCAAAACATCGTATCCTAGGATAGCAATATAATCTTCAGGGAGATCTGTTGCTACGAAGTCACATTTTAAATCAAGTAACTCCAGTTGCAAGGTCTCTGTTACAGTGCCGTAAACGTTCATAACAGCACCAGTGATACCTCGTATTTGGATTTCAGTTGGAGTTAGCTTGTTCTGAGCCATTGTCCTATCGATCAGTGATTACTTGTGCTCCTGTATCGATTACAATGAGACCGTTCACTCCTCCTATGCACCCTTGTACAATTAATTCACTCACATTTTCTTGTGTCAAAGTGGCAACAGCTTTGAAATTCAACTTCGCCTGTCTGAGTCCCGTGTGGTTCAGATTTAATGATTTCTGAGGTTCCCAGCGGCGTGCCTGGGTCCCTCGTTGTGGTTTAACGTGTTCGAAGCTGATCCACGTCCTCCATGCTGATACCCTCTGCTCCTGAAGGTTCCTCCTCTAGCTGCGCCTCTTCCTAATGCTGTATTTCTCATACCCCAACAATTGTTTGCTGTGTGTCCAGGTTTTCGGCAATTTTCACAATAATAGGTAGTTGTTTCACTTTTACTTCTACAATCCCTCTCTTTGTGACCTTTCTTCTTACATGTATAACATACAATATCTACTCGCCTGGATTGGCATTCTCTGGCTTTATGGCCTGGTTTCCCACAAGTGTAACACGTAGTATCGGTGATCGTTCCAAAAACTCGCCTTGTCTTCTCCTCAAATTCGGATGGTCTTTTCTCTAAGTTGTTTAGAGCTATCGCCGTGGTTACAGCTTCTCTGAATGTTTTAGGGAACTTGATCCTGGTCTGCCGTCCTATTTCACCATTTAATCCTCTTACAAAGGCATCCATGGCTCTTCTATCGGCCTCTTCTCTCAGAATTTGGTTTGCTTCAGCGTTGTTTGTAACTCTTTAGAGTTTTATCACTGACCCTTTTTACTCGGTCAGAGAACTGCTCAATAGTTTCTCCTCTGTTTTGTCGTATGCTAGCCAATTGCTCGAAGTAGTAATGATCTGGTAGGCTATCGCCGAATCTTTCCATAAAAGCAGCTTTTATTTCTTCTAAAGTTGTTGAGTTTTTACATTTTTCGTCTGACTTTGCAAACTGTAGAGCACTGCCTGTTAGTTTAAGTTTTAAAACTTGAAGTTTTTGAGCTTCACTCCAATTGCTGAGCTCTCCAATTCCTTCGATGTTGTCAAAGAAGGGGGCGACTAGATCTGCTTTCTCTCCATCGTAATGGGCTATACTTGAGACAAGCTCAAATGACGGCTTGCTGTCTGCAAGGGTCATGTCCATCGGGTACGGAGATGTTTTCAGTTTTGTTCACCGCGGAGGTAGAAGCGTTGGCTAACGTTTCATCTAGTGTTACTTGAAGCGACCTCACTTTATTCGATATGGCATCAAAGGCGTTCTTGGACCTCAACGGTCTTCCCTTCTAGGTGTACAGTGCCCATCGTTAATAATTTAAAAAAAAATTTGGTTTTCCTCTTTGGAATACAGTAGCTATACAATTCTCTAGGTTATCAGTGATATTCAATAGTTAAACTTAAACGCTCTAAATGAAATCCCTAAAAGACATTGACAGCAACAATGTGAATAACTAGTTTCCCTATTTTTCAGTAAAATAAACTTTTCCCCTTTTTTTTTCAATTTTCGATAATGGATCAATCAAACAATAAAGTTTTTCGATTTCCAAATGATACCAATCACTAATCGGTAGTATTGAGTTATCAATGGATCAATAGTTTAACAATGCCTCGATATACAAGTATATCAATACTGTAATGTGACTCAATACAGCTGCAATAATATTAAATAATCGTATTTGTTATATGATATACTATGTGCTATTACTTATATATACTCTAATAGTTAATCACATTAACTGATATCACTTTGTTTTCAGTATAATTCGAAATTTACCCTTTTTATAAGTCAGCAACAAGTTACTTCCAACAATTATTGCTATTATACTCTTTTACACTTATATTAAAATTTCTACGGGTTTCTTTTTGTATACAGATATTAATGAATTATCAATCAAATTGAACAGTAAGCTAATATAGAATCATTGGCATATCCCTATTTCCAAGCAAATGATTTTAATCAACACGTTATTCTGCTTATATTTACGCTGAAAACATGATGGACTGAATGCCCTGGAGGTGACGACCTGACATGGAGGCTTTGGCAAAATAAAATACTAGGATGTTATCCTTTTAATTTCTCTTATTTAAATAATTCTGAATCTGTTTGTCAATAAAGAAGTTTAATGCTTAAAGCCTGGCCTCAATGCTGCATTCACCATTTATTTCCAAAGCATTTTGAACCATATTATTTAACCAACTATTTACTAATAATACGTAGTCTAATCTTAGGTTTCGCCAATGATTTTATTTAATTTAATTTAACAAAGTTCCCACTGCTCACCAAATAGTGACAGGGCTGCCATCTCGAAGGCTGTGGATGATCGTGACTGCGTTGACGGAGATGACAACATCTGCGTAGACAGTGGTCGGCAGTTGGTAGTTCCGGTCTGGATCACTGGATGTCCGGTGACGTATGCCCTCCTTGTTCCTTTCTATGTTCTATGATGACGTATGATGATGGCGTCCAACTTCCGCTTCATAGTGTAATGGCGTTGCACATGGTGTAATAAGCACACAGAACTAATCCAAGTCCATCTTCGTTCATATAAGTTGAATTTACTCGAAATTTAGAAATATAACATTGCAATTAATTTGTAAATGAATTTAGAATAGTAGTTATTTGGATAATGGAGTGTAAACTGAAATGTTCTAATAATTTTCTCAACCACGTGGTACACTTCTTTATTTCTTTTAGAGTTCTTTTAAAGTTTTGAAATCATTTTGAAATAATTTGCTGGTTTAATTATCGTATCCCACCGCTGGTCACCACTGTAAGCCCTCCGATATTAGCCAGAGAGGCTCATGGTTAATAAAAGGGATAGCGTTTTGCTGCCACCACCCTAGCTCGTAGGGAAATTTAGAATAGTGGTTGAGAAGGGTCTTGAAAATAATTACTCACGTTTCTCCTTTGTTTGAGTCCAATCTATATTCAAAATGCACTAAAACACTCGTAGGCGCACCCAAACTACTATATGTGTACCGGGTGTGTTCGCATCTCACTCCACCAAAATAGACTTACTTCACACACTCTACATTGCCAATCCCTCCGCCTACCTCCGAGCCCTCAACTCGACTCCCGACCCGTGCTGACGAGTGCTGACCCTTGCATTTCCTCAGCACGGCCAGTCACCTCACATCACGCGGTTAAAGGGACTTGGGTTAGTCCAGTTAATTTACACACTGTGTAATTACTAAAATACCATCTAAAAATTACTATATTAAAATAGTAGTGTGCGTGCGCGCTACACTACTGCTAATACTGGGTTAGAGAATTTATGAAACTTAGAGCTTTTCTTTTAAACCAAGAGAATTTCCCAACATTTATTACTTTCCAGCATTGTACGCGTTAATAATTAGAACCCGAATAGCGGGTGAATAGTTAGAGCTAGCTCGATTCTGATGGAAATGAATAATTATAAATGAAGTCAAGCACAAAAAAATATTTTTGACTTTTTGACCTATCTCTATCAGTTCGCTATGATATCGATTACGGATACATTTTTTATCATTTTCACTGGAAAATTTAGTTTCAAGCTTCGACTGAGGCCAACAAAATTGGATGTAGATTAAAAGCTTTCAGTAACATTTTGCCCTATCCTCAATGGTTTGGCTACAAAACCGGTTTAAACTCAAGACTTTTTAAAGTTTTTCCTAAGGATTTGGTTTCTGAGCTCTATTTTACCCAAACTGTAATTAAAAAAAATATTTAAATAATACAAAAAGAATGCTTTTTAGAAAAAAGCGTTGAGTAACATTTTGTGCTAACAAAATTGGTTTAGGCGGAAAAACGGGATATAACAAAAATATTGTAAATTTGCTACGTCAGCTTTTTTGTTTCTTGGGTTGATACAGGCCAAACAGTTGATCATAGCTTAAATACTAAATGTTCAATAACTAGACAACTAGGTTAAAAGGCATTTTATCGTATGTTATTCTGTAAACTAGATTAACGCTCTCAATTGTACAATGTTTGACGTGAATTGCAATTTTATTATTTTTTATATTCGGATGCCAATAGAATTTGTGCAATTTGTTCTCGTTTCTTATTGGTTTTATATTAGTAAGTAAAAGAGTGAAGTTTACGTTTTTGTACGTAGATAAAACGTATCTGGTTGTAAATATGTATGTCTATATCATTCTTGTCTAAAGGTTATCTCAATAACGAAATGAACTGTGAACTTAAGATTTTGCACGAAAATATCGTAACTACGTGGCACAGATACAGTTGTTATACTACTAATTTTTTTTCGGATTAGATTTGGCTCGAGAAAAATTTATTTTTCTAAGAAATCCATTGATCATTATTATATAACACACAATTAGGCTGAGAGTTAGCTACGCATTACGACCAGTACAATTTTTGAGACCGGATACAGCTGCAAACTTGAAATTTGGAAACCTCGCCTACGTATTTATCTAATTACTAGATTCCTCTTTTCCCCGAAACAGTCAACACCCATCCCGAGGGTTGGAATCGTAGCCCCAAGCGATTAGAAGGCGAGTAGTGCTAATAAAACTAACATTTATTTAAGTACGATGAAGCAAATGAGATCAAGTTTTAAATTTATCTTAAAAATTACATTTGATATGGTATGTGAATATACAAAAAGGTGTGGTGGTGTCAGAGAAGATATTGCGGTTACAAAATAACACTATTAGTAGCAGCTGTTGACGTGATACGGTTTACACAACTGCAACACTTTAGGTTTATCGTCCTGCGGCAGTTTGTATCATATAATTCGTTGTTGATATTATAACTGACAACATATACCACATCAGACACTATAAGTTTGTAAATAAATTATTAATAGATATTTACTTTACGATTTAATTTATAAAATGCATTTTATTTGCTCGACGTTTAAATACTAATATATTCTTTAGGGTTCTCAACTGTACAACTGATGAAGGTGTTAAAATGTAAACCTATAAAGCGTTAAAACTACTTATTAGTGTAATCTAGTATAAATTTATAGTACCAAATTGAATTAGGAACAAATAATAATTTTAAAACTTAATAAATATTTTTATTACCTCAGATTTTTGGTTCTACGTGAAATGTATGTCATATGTTTCGTATTGGTATGGTTTGAAATACCTTTTATTTTGTAGGTATAGTTTTGTATATATATATATATACTTTTTATTTACCTTTAATGATACCTTGTTATCATTTTACAATAGAAGGAATGAGAGTTTTTTTATTGTTAATGGTTTTGTTCATTTTAATCCAATTATGAAATATTAAAAAAAATTTAGTTATAATTTATTTCTTATTTAGTGAAAGTTTTATTGACATATCCTAAATAGACAGAAAACAAAAGACAATAAAATAAATAAATAAAAATGCCTTTATTGCAAGCGTTTCTCAGTATAACAACTGCTTTACAGAACAACTTTTGTAACAATGGTTGTATTTAAAAGTTTTAAACGAAAGAAATTGCGTATACTTACCTTATAGGGACAACAGAAGTCCATTCAATGGTATTGGAAATGTTTTACATCAGTAGTTTAATATTCACAGGACGGATGTAGACAATATTGAAGTACAATAGCTTCCTGGTCTACATAAGTATATATTTTCTTGTTTGGGATGATAACGCAACATTTACTACTGCGCCCAAAAGATCTTAGATCGAAAACAGGTTGCTATGAATGGAGGAAGATGCTTCTTGACCAAGATGCTTAATGATGTTGAAGACATTACAGACATAGGCGAGTACATAATAATAATAATAATATATCTCTTTATTGCTGTACACTATTTTAAATGTAGCATATCATCCTTTACTTTAATCCAATTCCTAAGGGTACCGTGGCTGTTTAGAGCACACAACTAAATTAAATTTCAATTTAAGCAAATTTCGATATTATTAATGCGATATTATTGAAATCTACTCAGCTAATAAAGGTTACATTAAATAAACATACAACATTTACCAAATTAATAAAAACCTTATGCAGTTAAGGCTGTAAAAATATAAATACTTTCAAAATGGTAAAAATGCGTTCAAAAAATAAGATTAAAAACTATTTATACTTATATTCCGCCAGTCCTTTAGCAACAGACATATGTCTACAAAATAAGTAAGGGTCACCACTATTAAAAAACGGTTCTTTTTTACCTGTGTTACTTATGTACACTGAGGGGGAGCAAGTAGATCAATTAGGCTCCGAACTCATGGAGCTCATATCCTGTGCTGTGCTGCTCCTAACACAAACCTCCCCTTAGCGTTATACCCATGCAATTCTCTGTTACGTGTAAGTTTACATTTATACCGACAGTACAAAACAGTCTGGTAAATTTAGAAGGATGGGAGCGTAAGCATTATGTCGTTTAAAATTCTCTTTACATGAATCTTTGAAACCAAGTGTAATAGTTATTCTGATTGCGTTATTTGGCAACACTAAACGTCTGGACAGATTGCGATGTGAAGATCCACCACACAGAGTATGATATAAAACATTTTAAGCATATGAAGCAGTAATATGCCATTTTTAACGTACCTTCGTCAAAAATTTCCAATAAGTTTCTTAACACAAAAATGTCTGAGGATATTTTCTTACAGTCAATATCGACATGAGGAACCCAAGTAAGCAATAATCTAGTAATCTAGTATTTCAATTACTATCTACAATTTAATTCAACATCATGAATTTTCTCTCATTGACATCATGGATTACTGCTACTTTTAATACTAAAGATAAACCTTAATATTTTTAGAATTTATTTTAAAAAAAGTTTTAAGTAAAAAAAGGTTTTCAGTAGTAAGTACGCATACTCATTTACGATAAAAATTGTAAGCAAGAATTTGACCTTTCAAAGCATTACTTTTCTAAGGCTATGTTACAACTGTCTTTTAAACAGAGAGTAGTGTCATCCGTATATTGAATACTTGCACCGGAAATTGTCGAAGACTTTATGTTATTTACATACATAAAAGAGTACTTGACTAAAATTTTCTCCTGAGGGATAAACACAGTTTAACATCTTTTAAACATTCTTTTATAGCTAAAGAATTATTTTACATTAATACAAGGGACATTTTGATCTTTTTAGGCTATTAGGAAGCTACCCACTTTCGAAAGAAAAAATAATAGTTTTTGCTAAGAGTCCGAAGATTTTTGAGGAAACACTGTTTAATATGAAACATTGATATTCCGTAGATGTCGATAAATAAATATTTACGTTTCATGTTCCTGAAAGCTGTCACCACATTCTCCTCAGATAAGGAGCCAATTTTATTGATTAGATTGTATTATATTATCCTACTTTAGTTTGGTAAACTGATGAATATGTACTATTTTCAGCAAAATTAACAAAAACATCATTAAATTCATTTGCAACCACAAAAGGATTTTTGTCATTATATGCTTAAATTTTAAGGTAAATGTGAACTATATTTTTTATAAGTTAATTAATAGGCCTATTAGAAAGATTTTCTGAGGTTTAACATTTTTTTACAACAGATGCCTTTAAGTCATGTATTATGAAACAATGTTTCTATAGTTTTTAAATTCTGTTTAAACTGTTTAATATTTTTAGTTTTGAAAATGCTTTTTTATTCTTTAAAACTACCGTAATAGAACACATGATGTGTATACAATTATTTCTTCATGTAACTGATTTTTGATTAAGAAATTAATGGGTATTTTGTTGAAGGTCTGAGTCATTTTCAACGTTCTGAGACACTTCCACTTTTCATGATCTAATAACTTACAAAGGGCCGTAATCTGGCTGGACAAGCGAATCTCCTGATGACATTCTGAGGGGGTGAGTAGGAAGGGAACATTCCGATAAAGTGGACTGGCTGCGCATCGTGGTCAGTGATGGCTGTGTCAATGAGCTATATTGCCGCGACTGATGTTTTGTGATAAACTTATCACTGCAGGCAGAAGTTACCGTAATGCGCGTTGTCTCGTTAACGGACCAGTGCAGACCGATAGTTTTCAGCAGATACTAACATTTTATAGATTTCTAATCTTAACCTTTCAAATCGTCTATGTTTGTTTGCCCATTATTGTACATTTCCTCCTTCAAGGGAAAAAAGACTGAATAAATATTTCAAAGTCTCTTTCAGTGGATCTATACAAATTTAAAAAATTTTATTTAGATTTATGAAAGCAAAGTCACATAATATTTTCTCCCATAACGGAATGAAATTATTGCAAAACCTAACGTTATATTTTACAAACAGGGCAACGCCACCTTCTTTAGTGTGCTTACGATTTTGAACTGGATGGAACTTAATTTTGAAGTTATTATGAATCAAGTAAGGCTCTTTGTACTTAAGTGATGTCCATAAATTATCTGTAAATATGATTTAATTTCTAGGCACATTATTCTCAGAATAGCTATTTTATTGGTGGCGGCTTGGGCACTTGGGTGTAAAACAGTTAATTGATGTTGTTTGCAGCTATTTTTGTACTGAATATTACCTCAGACAGGGGCCTATTTGTCAGTAATATTTGTAGTATAATTTAATATTTCTAAAAATTATAGTTCCAACCAGGTCACCATCACAGCTTCCATAGTCAGATACTGTCAGAGGACCGTTGAGTGTTGTCTGCTGTCCTTCTGTCACTTGTACCGTTCTGTGTGGTATTAATGAGGACAATAGACAACGGCTGATGCTATTGATTAGAGATTTATTTTTGGGCTAGTGTGGGTATAGCTATGTTGAGGACTCGACTAAGGTATCACTGTCCATAAAGGAGAACCACCTTTCCCCCAGCGCCCGAATGGTTCCGCTGCGGATTCTTTCGTGTTACCATCTTATCTCCTCCAAGCAATCTGTGACGCTACATCATCATCAAGTTTCTCTCACAAAAAACCGCATTGCCTTAATTTTATTGATCAGGACAGCTTTACTGGAAGGATAGGCAAATAGATAGATGGTACTTACTTGTAGGAAAGTAATATTACATGAAAGCATACAAAATTAATTAAAATAAACACACACACACATGTCATCAGTTTAAAATTTTATATATATATATATATATATATATATATATATATATATATATATATATATAAGTAGATAGTAATATGGGGTTCCTGGCGCACTTTCGGAGCCGACCGAAAAGCAATGTAAAATACTGTTCAATGTACCATAAAGGAAGCTGAGAAATAACACAGCAAATCTCAATGAAAAATTAACCGAATCTACAGTCGTTCGTCTCCAAAAGCGATCGGTACATTACTATCTACTCTGTGGAATGAAAAATTAACCAAATCTACAGCTGTTTGCTTCTACTTTCTTAAGCTGTGCTTTGTAAAATGTTGTCAAATCTGCTACGAATAAAGGATTTATCTTAATAAAATTTAATCAATTTAAAACATTTTTACTAAAAACATACTTTAATAAAAAACTTTTCTACTAAATAGTCACCAAACAACATGAACTCACCAAAGTCTCTACAATTTCTAGCATTAAAACAGTGCAACAAAGATGAATTCAGTGAATTGCCGGTTTATTCTCAACAACAGTTGATACCGTCTTTAAATGAAACAGAATTAAAAGAACTTGTAGAGTCTTTTGCAGAAAGAACGAAAACTGCACACGTGTACACACAAAAAACGAAAAAAATAAGGGATTATATATTTAATATAATTACGAAAGATATTGAAAAGAAAGTAAAAAATAAACAAACAGAGAGTTTTCATCGTTTTTTTATGACATTTTTCCCATATTATACGTCCTTTCAAGATAATCAAGACTTAATTGATGAATTTCTTAGGAATTTTTTGTGAGTATCAAGATTTATCAACACAATTCATTAAAGAGCATTATAGAATTTTTCTTATAGAATATAGCCACATTTTGTGTGAAACAAAAGGTATTACTGTAGATAATATTCCATGTGATTCCTATGAAGAAAGACACCAACTATGGTTATCAAAACAGTACTATGACGTGGGGAGGGACTGCAAGTTTTAGAGTTAAGACTTTATTCTACAAAGTTAATTGTTATAATTTCTTTATCTTTAATAGTCTTCATTCCAGTAACAATCAAGTGTAATTTTTCATTTTTGTTTAATTCTTTAATCTTTTTCTCATCCAAAACAGTCAAAAATCTGTTCGGCAAGTGTACTTTACAATCTTCCAACTCGGCAATTATTGTAAACCCGAATTTATCTTTCATTTTCTCCAAATTCAAGATTCTATGTTTCTTCCTTTCTTCCAATTCATTTAACTTTCTTATACTCTTTAAACTTACATTCTCCAATATCATTTAACTCCTTCAAGAACTCCATTTAAATAGAAAAAATTTAAAGACGGAAAAAAATGAAATTTGCTAATAATCACTCGAGAAGTCGGGGAGAATGTGAGTAAAACCGCATTCTTTTCAAGAGGTTCTTCGTTTAATTTCTCCAAATGTACTATAAAATCATCGAGGATTTCTGGTTCAAAATCATAAACAAATTCAACATCCAGATAATGAAAAAATACAGGTAATATCTTTTCATAATAAACGTGTGTATCGATACCTACAGACCTAATGTATTCTTTGAAAAGGAAAATAATTTTGTCAATGGTTCCAAGAGATAAGTAAAAATTTTTATTTTGTTTTCTAAATTCTGTAACAAATTTTGTTTGCTTCTTGTCTCCATATTGCAATTTTGTAAGCAGGTTATTCAAATGTGTTAATTTATTTCGAAATTTCTTAGGTTTAGGTCTTTCTAACAAAATTAAATTACAACCTCTACAAACTAAATATCTTTTATCGATAATTTCTCCTCTATTAGAACACTTGTAACAGTTGGCATTATACTCTTCCATTTAAACAAAAAGATTTTTTTATAAATGGAGATTATGGAACTAAGTCTGCCGAGATATAAATTTTTCAGCGCAAATGTTTGTGTTTACATTTCTACAACAGAGATAAATAGAAATAATTTCATTCTATTGTACAACTATTTAGGATATTATGTGTACGATTACAAAGATTATTCCGGAAGAAATCGAGATTTTTCATCAGCGAAAGAGTATATTTTTGAAGTTTTAGAAGGAATGAAAGAGAATAATATGAACATCATCAATTATTGTAAAAGACAAAATGAATGATTGTGTCTTTGGTGTAGTGTTGTTAGTGTGCGTGTTTGCGCTATGGGGAATCACATCACATTCAACTTCTACGGTGTCTATTGTTTAGAGACTTGGCCCTGCACTGCTACTGTCCAACCAAGTTAATGGCTAGGAGCTGTAATTCGGGTCTTAGACTCTGGAATTTTTTTGTTCCCAAGTCTCATTTTTCTTTGGTAACTACTGTGTAGAAGTTGATGGAGAGATACAATTAGGGAATTTGTGTCGGGTGTTTTGTAAGTGTAATGTTGTATTAATGAATGATGTGAATGATGAATGTAATGAACGAATTAAGGAAGAGAAGGAATGAACGAATTAAGGAAGAGAAGGAATTAAGGAATGAAGTGGAAAGGTGAGGAAGCAAATGGCGCGCCAACCACAGTTGTCATTACTCGGCTTGTTCTATAGTCATTACACTATGGCCACTCGTGTAAAGACTTGTCCCCAACCACTGAACGACAACCATGTCTTCCTCAATAAAAAGCGCGCCTGAAGCTCTGGGATTTGAACCCAGAACCTCAGGCTTTGAAGGCAAGCGTCTTACCAACTGAGCTACGGAGAGTCTCGAAAGTTATAAGCTATATCTCTGCTATATAAGTTGTTCAATTAGGAGTGCTAGTTTACAAGTTTATTAATAATTTTATATTTCAAAAACCACTCAACCGATTTTAATGAAATTTGGTACACATATAGTAAATACTTAACTCTTTCGACTTAACTTATCCATAAGGGTGAAATCATCCCCTATTTCTTAATATTCATAAAAAAATAAAAAAATTATCAGAAAAATCTGAAACTTCAAAAACAAGCGAGTTCAACTTAAAATTTCATGAAAATAACAAAATTTTCAAAAACTACCCCAATCATCCCTTATCTTAAAACTCTTATATCTCGAGAACTATTGGAGCTTTTTTGCTGAAATTTGGTATATAGGATCAGTAAATATTAAAGTATTTTTTAAAATCATAACTTCCGGTCCAACCCTTAAGATGACCTTGGAATAGTTTTTTGTTAATATCATCCCCATTTTTTAAGATATTCTTTTGAAATTAAAAATGAATACTTATATCAATGTCTTTAATAATTCTGTAAAGTTGTAGAATTATCCAATGAATAATATAGACAATAAGACGATTTTTTCAAAAATTTTACTGAATTTCTCTAATATCGTTCTTAATCACATCATAGGCTAAAAATTTCTCAGAAACCACAACCACATAACATGTCGAGTTTGTAACAGCTTTTTGAAAATCCATATTGATAATTATATCGTTCTTTGAACCAGAAATATTTGTCAAACTCTTTGTTGTATCAATGACATAAATAGGTCTATTCGCTAAAAATTCTTTAGGATTGTAATACATTTCCTTATTATTACAGTAAACTTTCTTAAAATCTTGATACATCTGATACATGATTCTGAAAAGACCTCCGGAAATGTTTAAATTTTGTAATTCATCTGGATAATAAGAACCGTTCAATTTTACTCTGATATTTTTTACATCCAAACTATCAAACTTTGAAGGATTTTTTTCTTGATTATTCTGTCTATCTGTTTGAAAACCTATGATAACCAACTTGGGATTGAAGATATTTCTATAAATATTTGTGATATCGAACGAATAAGTTGTTCCGGAAATACCTTTTTGTTCAATACATTGCCAATCTAGAAAATTAAACATAATGTTTTGACTTTTTGTAATTTCATCAATCAACCTAATTTTACTCGTGGTTTTATAATCAATCATTGGAACTCTAATAAAAAAATCTGTAATTGTTATTTTTCCATCAACAGGCATAACATTTCCAGTTGCAGTCTTCAGAATCACATCATCGTCTTCTGCTCTTATAAAACTTAGATAAGATCCTCCTTTATAGATCGGAATAGTAACATTTTCAAAAAATCCTAATCCAAAATGAGATAAATTTCCAGCTGCTTCAAAAACACCAAATTTAAAATCTGATTCAAAGCCATTAGAAGTTTGAGAAATAACATCACTTTTTGAATACGAAATAGTTCCTTTAATTGTGCTTAATTGGCCACAGTTTTCGACTTCTTCTATCAATTTATTGTGTTTTCTTACTTCAATCTTAGAAAATAAAAACGGTATAAAATTATCGATTAATCTAACATTATCAGTTCCAAGATATGCTTGACCATCTTGTTTTGTTAAAGTTCCAGAAATATAAAACTGGAAGTTAGACGAGCAAAAGTTATCTCCAAAATCAATATTAAACTCAGTTCTTTTATTCGGTTCATTCAAATGTTGTTTACTAATTGGATAGAAATTTTTAAACTCCGCCCTTTCAATATCACTAGCATACTTTCTGTAGTCCGCCATTTAATAAGAGAAAATTTAGAAATTTTAAACATAATGTATCATTTTTTCATCGATCTAATGTACGTTTTTATAAGAAAAGATACAAATTTTAGTAAAATAATTATAAAGATTAGAGTCATTTTTAATGATCTACTTCGTCATATTCAGGATTCTCTTCCTTAAATTTTGCGATCTCGGTCACATATTTCAATAAAATTTGCACAGGATAGTAACCGCTATCTATAATATTATTCCAATCAACTGTATCTTTATTTTCATCCAAAAACTTTATACTCAAGTGTTGATAGAGACAAAGAACAGACATATGATCTTTTAATTGATAATGTATATTTTCTTGAATGAACTCTGATGATAAAGTTTGATATTTAGCAATGTTATACCAATTCAATTTGTTTACGTATAATCTCATCATATCTTCGGATAATTCATATTTTTGAGAAATGTCATCCCAATGTTCTTTTTTCAAATCTCTTTCGTGTTGCATGATAAAAAGATCGAAAGCACTGTAATGTCCCGCCAACTCTATTTATTAAGAAAAAATTTCAAAATCAAGTTTTTATAAATTGGCTCTTTTTTGCGTTACATTCAGCACATTTTCCAGAAATTCTCTTAACTCCATTGATGTTTGCATAGTATTTTATATCATTTGTTGCAGTTTTTTCTTTACATCTCACACAGTATATGAGCGCCATTTATATAAGGAAAATTAGTCATCATAGCCGCCTACTCCATTAAATCTGTTGTCGATGTTTTCAAAAGTTTTATCGACATCTTCTTTAAATTTATTAAAGTTTTCTTCTAGTTTATTTACTTTATCGAGATATAAAGAGTATCGATCATCTATACTTTTAAGTAATTCATTATTATGTGTTATTTGCTCATTTAAACGTGTACCAAAATCTTCAAAAACGTTTATTTTCTCATTAAAACTTGTATCAAAATTTTTCAGAATTTTGTTAATTACTTCACCAACTAATACATTAACACTATTTTTATATGTATTAAAGTTTTCTTCTAGTTTATTTACTTTATCAAGTAATTCACCAACATCGTCTACTGATCTTCTATTTCTGGCTTCTAACTTGTCATAGACTTCTGTTGTAAAATCTTTAACATGCTGTTTATGATTCTCATAATTTTGTTTTAGTTCATTAAACATTTTAATAGGATCTTCTAATTGAATCATTACAACAACATCAAATGGATTAATTCCTTTACTAACACAGCTAATTCTTTTTCCTTTAAAATCTAAGGCATTTTTAACATTCGGATCATGTAAATCAACAATATCGATGTTTTCTGATAATTTTAGAGGTTTTAAAATTTGTTCTTTAACAACAACATCATGTTTGTCAATACCAGGTCGAACACCGACAATTCTTTTCTTATTAGCCAAACTAACATAATTCTTTTCAACTTTGATTGCTTCAGTAATTTCATCAGCTTTTTTCGATGTGAGACATTAAATTGGTAAATAATTTTTTTACACCATCATCAACTTCTTTTTCCAATGTTTTTATTTTATCAGCAACTTCATTTGAACTCATGAAATTTGCAAGTTTGTTATCATATTCTGCTTTAAAATCTTCAATCTCGACAGCAAACATATCTGAATCTGGAAGGTTTTGTAATACATTTTCTAACTTGTTATCAAACTCATTTCTCAAACTATCAAAATTCAAACTATTATCTACATTTTGAATAATTTGTGTTCCAAATACGTCAAAAATATTTTGTGAATCCATATTTATTAAGCAATAATTTGTTAACAACTTCTTTAAAAATCTTTACCATCACTCAGTTCATTCAACACAAAAACACATAAATGACCACAAATTGGGGGATCTTTATAGTCTTGAATCTGAGAATCATTGTAGTAAACGCTTGATTTTTTCAAATATTTAATCAATTCTATAGGTGGGTTGTCCTCAATTCTTCCATACGAATCAAAATAAAACGCAATCTTATCATTTTTATAATAGCAAATCCAATGTGTTCCACTTCCCATAATCGAGTCTAAATTCACAATTCCACATTCAAATTTCATAACTTTTTCAGGTAATGTATCTCTCATGAAGATTCCTCTAAAATGTTTAATATTTTTGCAGATTTCTTCCAATTCCCCGAATGTTAAAGGTTTAAATTTTTTTTTTCAATGTTTGATTTCACTAATTCAAAGTTTTTTCATCTAATCCAGATCCTGTAACATCTTCCAACTCTTTATCTAACCAATTTAAAAATGTTTCGAACAATAGGAATCACATCCTTTTTAACGATTGGAGCAGCTTTACGAACATAAGGAACAACATTTTTAACAACTGGAATATTTTTTCTCCAAAATCTAATAAATCTTTCAAAAGTCCACCATTTTTAAGTTCTTTCAACTGATTATAAGAAAATTCTATTCTGGTTCCTTTATTGTTTTTCTTATGTTTTTCGAGTTTATTGTATTGTCTATTTGTTAAAAATATCTTATCTTCGCCATTTTTTAGTTGATCTATTTTAAATTGAATACTAACGGGTATTTTCTTCTTAAAAGCGGATTTTATTTTTTCTTTCTGATTTTTGCTGAAATTTACATTCACCTCCATTTATATAGTTAAAATTTCAAGTTCTCTTCGATTCCCATTCCTAGTTTTCTCTTCAAAAACATTGCTCCAGCTGTTGGAAGCGCAACAAATCTTTCACCTAAACTAGCATCTTTTGATAAAAATCTATCCATTGCCTTATCTTGCAAAACTTTATCTGCGATATGTCTGGAATTTGTGTGTCTATGTTTTGCATAAAAAATATCGTGTTCCATAGCAGCTTGATCTAATTTATTTATACCAGGATCTCCTCTTTTTAGTCTTTTTTCGAGTTTTGTGCCAGGCCCCAGATACTGATAAGTTGGTACGTGTAATTCAAAAGGTAAATTGTTGATAAAATCATTCAAAAGTCCACTACCCTCAATCATAGATGAACTTATTGCCGGCAAAACTCGTTTTAAATATTTAATTCCATCAGGTTTTTCAATCATTTCATCAAGTTTGTTCGAAATAAAATCTTTAATCGCTTTCTTTTCGTTCAAAAAATTGTTGTTTCCAGCCTTCTCTTGAGCATAAATATAATTAATAATTCCATCGAGTTTTGTCAAATCGTCGATATATCTGTACTCAATCTTATTATCACTGTATTTTCTCACACCTGATCCTTCGATTCGTTTTTCCCAAATTGGTTTTTATCAAATTGAGATATTTTTTACCTTTACTTGACTTTGGTTTCTTAGTTGATGGATCATTATTTTTGTAAATTGAATCAGATTTCCATAAAATTTCAGTATACTTTTTCAAGTCTTCTTCAGAATATAAACCGTCTTTTGGAACATCAGTGCCTGTTAATAATCTCCATAAACCTTGAGTTCCTTCATATGTTTTTTCATTAATAATGATATCATTATGCTCAAAATTCACGGGCAAATTTCCAATCATAAAACTTTTCTTTTTTCTGTCCCAATACAAACCAAATTTATCATCCTTTGCTCTAGGAAGAAATTTTTTACCAATTTCACCAATTATTATATCCGTTGTTCCAGGACTTATTGGTTCAACTATGGTAGAGTCTTCAATGATTCGAGGTCTAAATGGTGTTGAAGATGGTAATTTTGGCAATTCAAACTCAGATTCTGGTATCGAAATATCAGCAAATTGTCGTACAACTGGAACCAAATTCATCAAATTTTGATTATCGCTTAAAACATTTTCAATTTTGCCCTCAACATTTTTTATTGCAGATGTTACAGGTTGATTAATTTTTTGAATAAATTCTTGTTCTTTTTCATCAATTCGAATCTGTTCTTTAAATTCTTTGATTAATTTCTTTTCTATTTGATCAAGTTTTTTCGCTTCTTCAGAAGTTACGTTCGCCATTTATTTAGGAAAATTTTGAAACGTAAACGTGGAACGTGGAAACGTGAACACGGAACGTAAAACGTGAACGTGGAACGTGAAACACGAACGTGAAACATGAACGTGAAACATGAACGTGAAACATGAACGTGAACGTGGAACGTGAACGTGAAACATGAACGTGAAACATGAACGTGAAAACATGAACGTGAACGTGGAACGTGAACGTAAAAACATGAAAACAACTAGATTATCACACGTTTATATTGGAAAATTTATTCAAATATTTGCCATTTTTAGGCTTCAAAGTTAGATTAATAGTTAAAAATCCGTAGTCTTCCTTCCAAATTTTATCACATAACTCAATAAAGTGGTTAAAACTCATATCAGATCCCACATAATTGTTATAAATCTTTCTCGAATAGTGATCATCTTGCTTAAAAAATACACAACATATTCAGGTTATTTCTTATAACTTGTTTATCAACCTTTGAAAAGCATTGGGAAAGATAGATACAAGATATGTTTTTGTGACGAGACATTACGAAATATTCCTTAATAACGTCCTGATTTTCCAAAATACAATCATCAAAAACGATTAAACGAATTGGGTTTTACATTCGCTTAACGGAACTATGTCCTCAGAAGCATTATAAAAAATGTGATATTTTTTTGTTTAAGTTTTTCTCAATATTTTCAAATCTTTCTTGTAATTTTTTATAGGCGTCTTGTTCTAAAGATTTACTAAAAACATACAAATTGGAATAAGGAATCAACCTATTGTAGATAAAATTCAATAATAAAGTTGTTTTTCCACATCCACTTGAACCAACAATTAACAATCTGATTGGTTGATCTTTCTTATTTTCTTCAAACGTTTGAAGTTTTATCTGATCTTTTTGCTTTAAAAATTTCTCCATTTAAATAGAAGATTTTCATCTTGAAGCAACGCTTGCGAAAATGAAGCTGTTCAAGTTGACTTCAGAAAGCTCTAAATTAGTTTTTAAACTTGGAACATCCTATACACTTAGAGGAAGAATCAAATTATTTTATCGGTTTAAGCGGTTTTTATTCTGACAATTTTGTAATAAATATTAGTGAAAGTTCTCCTTATTGTATAGGATTTAGTGAGAAGAACGTAACAAAATATTATGGTTTAAACAAAGGATATTATACTTTCGATCAAATAAAAAATTCCCTTAAAAATTATCTGAAAACATTCAAACAATCAGATAAATCTTTAAACTTTGACGAAAACAAGTTTGAAATGCAAAAAAATTATCTCTCTAATAAAATTCAAATAAAATCACCAGTAAGAATAATGTTTTCAGCAATTATTGTAGATTTATTAGGGTTTGTTCAAGAAACTATTGAGCCAAATCAGGTATATTTAGGAAATAAAACGCCAAAATTTAGACCGTTTGATGTAATTGAAGTACATTGTAATCTCGTTGAACCTAGTTTTGAAAATCATACCGAACATTTACACAAAGAATCTGAAATTTTGTACACATTTTTCCCAAATGTTGCTTATGGATCAAAAATCAGTGAAAAAACCGAATGAAATCGATTATATTCCAATTAGAAAAAAATATGAAAAGAATTCAAAAAATCGTCTTAACTGTTCAAGGACTCTGAGGGAAATTTATTACATAATGAGAGTTAAAACAACAATATATTTAAGATTGAAAAAGGAATAAAAATGAGTTGATGATGATGACAAAATTCAATATTTTTACTTAAAAAACAAGAATCTATGCCATAGACCCTTTCAAAATCTTCATCCTGACAATGTTTTTATCAATGAATCTGGACTTCATTCTCAAAATAAAAATTACTAGTTAAATTTCTTTTCTATCTAAATGGAGTCCAGTTGTAGACCTACTCAATAATCAACTTAGATTTAAAAGCAAACATATCTTTACAATTGTTGACGAAAATAATGAATTTTGGTTTAAGGCTAAAGATGTTGCAGAAATATTGTAATTTAAAAATACGAGACAAGCTATCATAGATCATGTTAAAGAAAAATACAAAAAAAGCTTTGAAAACATAGATTCTGACAAGGGTATCGAATCGCGACTCTTACAAAAATTACATCCAGACACTATTTTCATCAATGAACCAGGCATATATTCTTTAATACTGAAATCTAAAATGAAGATTGCAGAAACGTTTCAAAATTGGGTTTTAGAAGAAGTTTTACCGAGTATTAGAAAATATGGCGAGTACAAACTTGAAAACGAAAATAAGCAGTTAAAAGATGAAATAAAACAGTTACAAATTAAAGATGAAATGAAATCATTGAAAATAGAGAATCAAGAATTGCGAATGGAATTAATGAAGATAGATATGGTATGTAAAGATTTTGATAAGAAAAAACACCATGTTTTTGTGTTAATTAAGAAGAATCACATGTGGGAATGGCCTTATTACGTTATCAGAGCTCAGAAACGAGAAATACCAAACCGATTAAAACATCTAAAAATAAATTATCCTGAATTAGAGATTTTGTTCATTGATGACGAACCAAATTCTATCAATCTGTATAACCAAATGAAAGAATCTTTGAATATTTTATACAACGGAAATCATTTTACTACAAATATGGCAGAATCTCGACTGATTTATAGAATATCTAAATTACACGATGAAAATGTTAAACTCTCGATTTATTATATTTTGTTTGTAAATGTTTAGCATAACTAGGTAACCATTGTAGAATTCTTTTTTCATATTCACAAGGCATTTCGTTTTTATAACTTTCGCTGAAAATTTTTTTAGCACAATCTTTGCAAAAAGCATCTTTTCTATCTTTACTATACTGCCAGTTATTAAATTCAGAAATATTTTTAATTTCTTTACAAAAGTAACACTTTTTCTCTTCTAAAGTTAATTTGTCCATTTTATCATATAATTCCTTACAATAACAGTCTTTTCTATTCTCTTCTTGACACTTTGTACATTTCTTTTGAGACTCCATTTATATAGAACAAATTATTACACGATGAAAATGTTAAACTCTTGAATTATGATATTTTGTTTGTAAATGTTTTTGATAATTATTTAACCATTTTATAGTTCTTCCACATTCACATTGAGTATCTTCATAATATAATCTATGGTGATTCTTCTTTACACAATCTTTACAATAGGAGTCTTTCTTATCTCTACTATAGTGATCACTATTAAACTCTGAAATTTTTTTAGTTTCTTTACATTTAAGACATTCTTTATCTTCCAAAGTTAATTTTTCTATTTTATCATATAATTCTTTATGATATTCCCTTTCACAATCTTTGCAATTATAATGCATTCCATCTTTCCTATTTTTATCTTTATATAAAATTCATTTAAATCTTTAAATTCTTTGCACTTTGTACATTTCTTTTGAGACTCCATTTATATAGAAATAATTACAGCTTTGACTTCTTCAATTCATATTCATAAAACTTTCCGGTTATTTCTTCATTATTTAAATCTTTTATACTATAAGTTACAGGATCTGTGTTATTAATTTGATAAATCACAAAGATTTCTCTTGACCAATTGTTCTTATATTTGTTTGAAAATGTTTGTTTTTTACTAACAATTCTTACATGATCATTGACTTTAAATTTAGTTTTCGTGTGAATTTCAGGTGGAACATACTTGAAAACGGTCTCTAATAACTCCTTTTCTGCATCTTTATCTACGTCTTTGGGCTTCATTTTGATTGTGCTGTGAACTGTATCGTTATAATTGTTTACGATTTTTTGAAGAATATCGATCCATTTAAAGTTTTTATTAATCTCAAAAATTACTTTCATTCTCTCATTTTGAGTTCTGTTATATCTCTCTACAATACTTGATTTCTCTTCGTTTTCAGTATGATAAATCTTAATGTTGTATTTCCTCAAAAACATCGTTAAATTCTTTATTTTTAAACTCTAAACCCTTATCTGTATGAAGTAGGTTAGGAGGTTTGTGATTGATCCTTATGGCATCTTTTACTATATCTTCGAAAGCTTTTGAAATATCCTTGCCGTTTTTTCTTTTGATAGCTCTTGACCAAGCATATTTTGAGAAAGTATCAATAACATTTAACATATACTTAAATCCATCATTTTGATCTGAATAGTTAGACATTATAACTAAATCTGCTGCCCATAAATCGTCAATTCCTAATGTTATAATTTTTCTCTTTTTAAACTTTTTTCGTACTGGTGCATGAATTTCTCGAGCTTCAATCTCTATCTCATCTTTAGTCTTCAATTCTTGCTTAACAGGTTTTGGATTTGGATTCTTTATAAACTTACTCTTGTTTGTCTTACATTTTGAACATTTTGCAGCAATTCTATACAATCCATTTTGAGTTTGAACGATTTTTGAATCTATATTTTTCGTTTTCTTTTTACACTTGTGACAGTGAATTAAATCATCTTCCATTTACATATCAAAGTTTCCAAGTTTATTTAATTCGTCTAATATATCAGTTTTTGCTTCATTTTTATAGCCATACGGTACTGTATCGATCTTATTTTCTAGGACATTTCTCTTATCATCTTTAGCGTTCAGTGCTAACTTGTTTATAGTGACGGTGTACAACTCATGTTTGTAGCTTTTGATTACTGTCATCTCCCTAAATTCTTCTTTATCTTCGAACAAACATTTCTTCAAGTTTTCGATATTTATTGTTTTATTTACAACGCTTCTCTTAATTCCTTTACACCTAACTGGGTTTTTATCTAGATATTTGTACGAGTACATCTTAGACCTTAAACCACAAAATTCTTCTAAAACTTCGCTATTTAACTCATCTTTGAATTTCCCTATTACCTTCTTATTTTTAGTAGTGAAACATTCATGATCTTTTGGATAATCACTTGTATCAAAGTCATCTATATTTTCTTTAATAATTTTAAAAGGATCTCGTTTCAATTCTAGAAAATAACTGTCTGTATCCATGTAACACAGATTCAAATCTGGATCAAACTTCTTTAATTTGTTGTAATAAAACTCGTACATTAGCAATTTTGAGAGGTCGAGAACTGAAAATCCTATGTAAATCGGTTTGTTAAATTTAAACCTTTTGTTTGTACATGTGACTCGCTATACAGTTGTCGTCAAAGATGTTAAAGCATTTGAAATTTGTTTTCTTAGCTTGTTTCATTGAAAATTCTTCATTTCCAAGCTTAATATCACATCTGTTTCTCACATTTTCCATAGATTTTCCAAAAACTGAGTTGTTCATCAGGCTTATAAAAGTCCTTTTCAAAGTCGCTTGTAGCTTTGGTTCTCATGTTTGTGTTAAAATCAATGTATTCTTTCATAAAAGGCTTCTGATCGAATGCAATAACTCTATTCACATGTTTCAAAATCATACCTTGTTCCAAATAGAACTTCAAATTTCTCGAATGAACAACGTATTCAGTTTTATCCAGTAGAGTTGTGCAAAGTTTGTTTTTAAAATGTTCTGGAGCAAGAGGTAAATCCTTGTGGTGTTCGTGTAAATTTGTTGGATATCCAAGATCGACTTCGAGAATATAGCCATAATCTTCGTCGCCAGTGAGTTCTAAAATTGTTTCTTGCCACTCTTCTTTTGTATACGTTTTAGGATCCATCCACTTGATATCGTTATATGGTAAACTTTGCATGAGGCCATACCCATAAAGGTTATTAGCATCGAGATAGAGTAAATAGTTTTCGGGCTTTGTCTTATCAAAATCTTTCAAATATTTGTTATTTGCTTTAACATATCGCTTAATACACTGAGAAATGCCCCCGCGAATGCCTTTTTCAATCATCAAATACATATTATAATCGTTAATTAGCTGAAGCTCAATTTTCGTTAATTTTAACATAGCATCCCATGCGAGACTTGGAGCTGTTAGATAATGTGCCGGATCAAGTTTATAGCAATTCAGACAAATATTCCTAAAATTTTCAAAGATATCAGCGAGCAATAGAACATCTTGAATGTTTATAGAGATCAGAGTAATTTCCTAGATTTTTCTCTTTTAATTTGTTCCAAACATTTAAGTAGTGTTGAAAATCTTTCTCAGATATGCTCTCGTCTGTCAAAAGGGAATAGAAATCTTGAATTTCTCAATTCTTCTGTGTAATCAAGTTTTTCAATACTGTCGATAAATTCATAGGGAAATATGCCTTTTCCAGATAGAATTTTAAAAAATCTCGTCGTCGTCATTTGGCTGTCTTTCTATTATCTCATTCAATATTCTTCCATCTTGTATAAAATGATTTGTATGTTTGAAGTCTTCTCTCTTTAGATTTTTAGCTAACTTTTCTATAGACGAGGCCATGAATCTGAACGTGTCTACAAACGAAAACTTGATGAATTTTCTTGGCTTATCACCTTCGAATTCATAGCCATATCCAGAATTTACAGAATAATTTATATATTTTTCATCGGTGTTTGCAATCAAATCAACATTTCCATATTTGTTTAGCCAATTCTTTTATGTACAAATGAGTATCGTAATTTGACATATTGTGGCAGAAAACGGGAATATTCTGAGGAAATTTCAAATTTAGATTGCAACATGCATGAGCTGCGCCTCGAAACTTGCTGGTTTAAATGACAATGATCTCTCACTTTATTATAACTCTTATCTTTCCAACTATCAGGAGTAAAAACCATACTGAATTGACCCAACATCATAAGCAGACCATTCACAGATATGACAAACGTTTGAATTTTGATATGAAATTTCTTCTTCTTCAGTTAATTTCATAGGTTTTTTGTTCTTAGAATTATATTTTGTAGCTATGTATTTCGATAATTTATTGAGTTCTTCAAACAATTTTGCAGGAACATTTGGCAAATCTTCTTCATTTTTTGCTCGATAACATATCGGCTTGTACATACGATTGGTCACATTTGACACTAAATATAGAGTAAAACCATAAGGAATATGCTTCTGAATCTTGGTTGTAGTCGATCTTTGTGGATTGTTCTTGCATGTCGGAATTTTTTCTAATATGCTCTCAAAGTCCATATAAATTACGTACGGATGGTTAAATTTCTTTTGATAATTAGTAAATTTAGTTGTTTGACCTGGAAATGGCATAATTGGCTTACAAACTTCATGATTTTTACAAATTTCTAAGTGATCTGTTAAATCTCCAGATTTGTAAAAATGGCTTAAACATCTTCTACACAAAAATTTTCTTTCTTTATGTTTAGACAACTGCGAAGAAACAAGCTTATTTAAATCGGTTATCAAAACATAATGAGATTTATCATCTTGTTTAACATACAATAAATCAATGTTTGTTTCAGCGTCATATTTTTCAGAAATTTGTAAACGGAACAATGTTAATATTTTCATCAAAAACTGTAGACATTGATAGACATTGTTGGATACTTATACTTGGAATTGTAGCTTCGTTTTTCAAATATTTGTATATCTTTCAGAGACATTGGATACTCAAAACCTGAAAATATTTCGTCATTCACAAATTTTTCGTATTGCTTTACACGTTCACAGTCTCTTTCTGGTTTTTCAATAGCACATCTTATTGAGTAAATAAAGCAAAAATCATCTCTATTTTTTTATATTTATACAAGCTTTTTTATCTTTGATATTCTTTGGTAAATCGATGTATGATCCTGCATTCATCATTTCGTGTTTGTTAAGGCTCAAAACTAGTTGTTTACAACTTTTAAATGTCCATCCGGAACCTTTATTTGGATTATTCGTTTGTTCTCGATGTGTTAATTTATTAAATTGCTTAGTAATAAAGTCGTTTACGTCAAAGATTTCGTCTGCTTTGATAGTAAAATACATTAGACATGTTTGCGGTTCACCATTCACTAAAGTTCGTTCGTATTCACATTCCAAAGAGAGATAGCCCTTCATATTTTTAAACATTTTCTTGAAATTTCTCGATTAAACTTTTAATTTCTGACCGCATAATTGAAAGATATTTGTAAATTGACATGGAACTGTCGTTCAAGTTTGTTAAAATGTATTGCTTGAAAAGACCGTGTATTGAGGATAAAACTTCTACATCAATGATATTTTCGGATTTTACTTTAAGAGTTTTATCAATTTCTTCGATCATTTCAGACTTGGTTTTATCGTTAGTACCGATAGCCCAACTTTTCAGCTATTGAATGGAGTTTTTCATCATTAAATAGGTCGAGATTTTTCTTTTCAACTTTGAAATTTCTCTTTAATTCACGTAATTTCTCAATATTAAACATGTTTTCGTGATCGGCAATTTTATTTTCTCTAGCC
>NW_025781940.1:0-38310 GCF_021130785.1 Homalodisca vitripennis | reverse complement strand
TTGAATTAAAAGTAAGTATTATGCGTTTCTATCAAAACTTTTTAAGAAGCTGCACTAGAAATATATCTGAGACTCTAGAAGGCTCTGTGAAGAATCGTCTTTTCGCTGTAATGTACCTAAAAACAGTGGTTATAACAGAAATACAATATTGTAATGTTCAGTTCAAGCCTTGATTATAGATCCTTCTGAGGATGGCTCAATAATTAAGGATTCAAGCCTGCATCCAGAATTAGGTTAAATAAATACCATGGACCTTACACATGCGATTTGCACCATCAATTATTGGATGAGCAATAATACTTGTTGAAACACATAAGGGTCTTTGCTCTGCTATGATGTGTGATTATACCGCAGTTAGAGTTGTCTAGGCTGGTACTCAAGTATTGGTGTCAATTAAGTACAGATTACCTGCACCGTTGGTGGAGAAGGGCGTGGCAAAGAGGATCAACTAGTTTTGCTCCATGAAGACTGCAGAGCTGGCAGATGTTAGGATGTTCTTATGCTAATCCTTAGCAGATGTTCAGGTGTGCGGCAAGACTAGATGTTGAGCTGCGATAGGTGCTCGAAGGCGTGACAAGAAATCCTCCTTGCTCAGCAATCGCGGAGCTCTTCATGTGCTTCATTTGTTGGCAATGCATCACACCACATTCCAGCAGGTTTACTGGTACCTTGTAGGTGTGGTCGTTCCTTCCGAGATCCGGAGACTTCAGTGATCAGCGAGGAGATTCTCGCCGATAAAATCCTTCTTTCATCTGCACTTGACGATGCACCTGTTACGGCAAACAAATGTGCCTAAATTGCGAAGAAGTGATGCCTAATACGAATCTAAATTCTGCTTAGGATGCATTCATAAATACTTTAATACCTATTACAACTCAAGCAACCATATTTTAAGACTATCAGTATCAGAAGTATACAAGGATTTACAAACTTACAACAAACTATAAAGTGAAATGTTAAAAACAGGCCACTTAATACTCACATGAGCTCTCTTTTTAGTAACTGTACTACTTGTCACAACATTCTTATGACAGCAAAATATGGACGTAATAGATAAATAGCAATAGACTACATCAATCAAAAAGGTTTGGCCCATCTTAAATAATAACGGTTTTTCCAAATTTTACTCAGAAAATCTTCCAACTGAGTATTTTTTACAAAACCCAACACCGAAGCTGAATTCCAGATAAAAGATATTTGCGAATCTTACCATGAGTTCATTTAAAAAGTTGGAGTAACCTTAAGAACGAAAAATCTACCCATAATTGAGGTCCTGGCTCATGAAAATATGCTCTTGAGGTTGGATTTATCTCTGAGAGGAGGTTTAACTTTCTTTCCAAGAATCATTACAGGGCTGCTTACGAAATCTGCGTGCAGTACGGTGTGCGGCGCAGAAGGAGATCCGCGTATCGATTGCCTCAATTAAGCAATGGCTTAAATAACTTTCATTAAAACTATGCTGAACATACTTTTCAGTTATCCATTAAAATTTATATTTGAAGTGTTATATATTAAAGAACCCTATTCAAAATAACAACCAAGTAAGACCGAAAAGTGTAGGACACGTAAATTCCATCTTGATATAAAAATTATGTTTCCTTTGAAATCATAAAAAGCTTGAAATTTTTGAACTATTCCTTCATTACCAATTTTTACAGATTTTGGCATTGGGAAAGTTATGATCACTGGATCCCTAAGTTCGTGCCTCCTTCAAGGTTGCGGCTTAGCTGCAGCTGTCAAAGAATGTTCCTGCGGGATCTTACAGCTCTGCCGTGCTTCACAACGGGTTAGGCTCTCTGGTTTTCAGCATCTCTGGTTCGATGCTTAGCAGAATACACAACTTTAATATAGTGTTTCGTTGAAAATTCGGACCTGGAATAGAAATCCTCTCATAAAACTTAGGTATACTGTAATTTTTACTATTTGTTTAAAATTGTTCTGATGCTAAAATACATATTAGACAGAAACTAAAAGAAATTATTATCTATAATACATTTTTTACGAGATTTTCAATACATTTTAACTGATACTTTAAAAGACGTTAAAGTTCAGTGTATTTATAATCTAAGCTAAGGTATACCACCATCTTTCTCTCACAATGCAGTTTATGGTGATATGAATTATATTAATGCCAATGTTTTAAAAATATGTTATTTGTACAGTTATTTATTAAAAGTAGCGTTTGCTTGCTTAGTACATCAGTCCACTTAGTTAAAAGAGAGATCAATATTTTATTCTTCAATTTATTGCAGGACAGTACTTCATATTGGAAGCGTACTCCAACTCTTTTCCAATTGAATTGCTGCCATTCATATATCATCGTTATACGTACTACCTTATTCAATTAGATTTATCACCAGCACAAGCTAAACTATTACTCACCGATGCAGGGGAAAAGTCACGTGCAAAATGAATACAATACAGAAGCGAAAAGCTTGTCTCCTTTTCTCTCCTGTCTCATACAACATCACGGCTGGCCTGTCGGGAGACATCACGCCAACTGGGAGATCGTGAAGGAGAAAAGTTATTGATGACCTTTCGGTAGCGTTTGTGCCGCCGTTGTCAGGTACTACCTATTGAGGCAACGACTTTGGGCACCGTATTGTAAAACAAGTGCAATTCGGCACTATTTTACACGCTTTCTTATATAATACGGAGAAACAACGATTACAGTTTTCGTTTGTAGGATACATAAAGGGTTAAAATTGGTATATACTCCTATAAAAAGATTTCAGAAACGCATTTCGTGGATGGAAGTAATAGATTGAGAAAACCCGATAGTATTATTTCTCCCATGGATATCGAATCACCAACATTTAATTTTGATGTTTGTTTTGACGTTAACTTTAAATTGTGATTCATGTTTAATTTTTACAGATAGACATTGGTAAAATGTAGAAAGACAGGCCATAACAGATCATCGCATTTATATGGTATCTTTTTCCGACTAGTTATTCAAACCACCTCATACTGTAAACCCACATGTACCTATATTATTAGTTTTGAAGAAAGTATATTTCATAAAAGTGGCGAAAGACTGCATTCCCACAAAAAATTATTCTTTGCACTTATTCAACGCTACAACAGTGTCATGCATTATTCTACATTGTTAGTGCCTACTGACTATCAGGTTTCTTTATCAGTGAAACTATCAGAGTTAAACATCTTATCGCTAAGAAGATAACGGACTTGCAACTGGAGAGCCAAGCTTGGAACTGCACGCACTCGCCGTTCTTGGTTCGAAAGCGTCCAGGAGATCTGCGTATTCCTTCTCATAAATTAATACATTCAGGCCCGGCGGACAGGGGGGGGCAAGGGGGGGCAAATGCATAGGGGCCCGGGGCCACAGGGGGCCCGGGCCGACTAAAATATGTATTTTGTTTTTATTTTTTTTTATCATTGCCCATTACCATCGGCCAGGGCCTGTGCGGGGTGAAAATATTCAGGAAATAACATGCAATGTTAATTTAAAACTACTTTCTTTGCTCCGATTTAAAACCAATAAAATTGTAAACACTGAGGTTGGCGCGAACGTTGTGGTTTGTGGCTGTCAGACGCAACGAACCTATACTAACGTAGGATAGTTCGTTGGTCAGACGTCGGGCCCGGGTCCGCATCGCCCCAGACGCGAAGGCAGTGACTCTTCCTCCACCCCCTCCCCTCCCGGCCCCTCCCCTCCTTGCTCACTACAAGTTGCAACCTGAGCGTCGGATGACAGTGATACCGACACGATAATAAACTAATGATTTCTTTCAATCTTGCAATTTCTATGCTGGTATGCTGGGTGGTAATGGTTTTATTAAGTTTATCGTGATTGGTTGTTTTGTACACTTCTAGTTTTAGTTTGTTGTCGTGCTTAATTAGGTTTTTGTTGTTGTTGTTGTTGTTGTAAGGAGATTGAGTATTGATTTAACCGTGAATTAAAGAAACATACAGGTGGAGTTAGTAAATATTTTTATCATTTGTTTTTTTTTTTAATTTATTTTAGAAAAAAAGTTCCAAATATTCCGAAAAAATTAAAAAACTGAATAAATTTTACCATGGATCCCACATTTGATTGCGGGCCCTGTTACCAGGATCAGTCTCAGGGCCCCGCTCCTTCTGTTCACTTGTCATGCTGTAGGGCATAATTAAAAACATGAGATTTTTAATTTTAATGTAACGCAGATTTTTATTTTAAACTGATGAATTATAATATAAACATAATAAAATAAAAATTGTAAAATATATAAAATTAGGGACAGAGCCGGGCCCCCAGGGGCCCAGGCACTGGGACCAGGGGTCCACCAGCCCAACCCATTGTGGAGCCATGATTTTTACCCTCATTATAAATTTGAATTATACAGTAATCAGTTTTCATAAAATAAATTAGGCTACAGTTAACTCCCGATTATCCAAGGGCTGGTTTTAACCTTTAAGACGATCAACAACAAGGTTCCATAACAGCAAAAAATACAAATAAACTTAATTATTATTACGGGGCTGCAAAATTTGAGACGTTGTAATCGTCTTATAAACGTACCTATGTACTAAGACGTGAAATTATAAATGTTACTGACGTTACTGTGTATCTAAATCTAAACTAAAACATATGAGGAGTAGGATGGTTAAAAATTAAAAAAACAACACATAAATTCGGTTTTGCTACTGCTACTGAACGTTCTTTTTAAGTTTCAATTAATCAAGTTTATCCTATTAAATCAGAGAGAACGACGGGCTCATCGCTCACATCTTTTGTGGTTGTTCACATGCTTGTATGCAGTATGCACGTTAGCACGTAGGAAAATATTATTCCAAATTACGACATAGTTTGGTATTGTTTCGTGGTTGGCCCCACGAACTCGTTGGCTGATATATTGGTTGTTATGACAAACCAACTTGAGGCGACGCATCGCATCACTAGTTGCGCAGTTTACGAGAGGGAATGGGGAGTGAGGACAGGATAAACAGAGAGAGAAACAGGAAGTAAACCCCCAATATGTTGGCAAGACAGGTAAACAATAGAGATCGCTGGGTGAACGTCTTAAAAAACTTGACCTTGGAAATCTGAGTGAGAGCGCAGCAAGCGATACAGTATCCGAAAATAGCTCAATGACTCATCACATCCCCTCACGTGTCCTGTGATTGCACCTGTCGGTTTTTTGATTAGTTTAGCCCAGTTTTGAGATACATTACTACTTTAAACGCCCAGCGTTTGATAATTTACATTCCGTATTTATTTTAGCAACTGCTCGGTTTAGGCCTAGTAATCAATACTAATTTTTAATTGTCTAATAGTGTTTATGAATCAATTTGATACATTTTAAATTTGTATTTTGAAATTATTTAGGTTCTAAAATTCTATTTCAAATATTTATTTTATGATCTGCCCCACATCAATTTATTATTCTTGACTAATCCAAGATATTTATTTTAGGTCCATTCACAGTATTTTATCATCATTTCGCATTAAAAAAACACCGTTATATCTCAAAATGGACACTTACAAACATAAATTTCTGGTGCTCAAAAACGTAAAGAAAGGCAAACAGAAAATTGAAAGTTTCAAATAAAGGATCCCAGGACATTATTTGACGTTGGAATCAAAGTAGACGTAGCTACAACTAGTTCTAACAGCGGCCCTAACGACCCTGGCGCCGCCAGGGAGAAACTTTGCGAAGTTTCTCACAGTTTTTCATGAACACCCTAATACTGAAGACAGCGAAGATCATGAAAGCTGTAGGCCTAATGCTGATGAAGGAGAAAAGAAACAATGGTAGATAGCTTTACCTCAGAACCTGATCCTAAAGATGATATTGTTTTGAAGATCACAATCGTGACATTCTAAATGCTAATGTAGATTCGGGGTTAGGAACTATAATTTACCGCCAGTTTCAGATTTGGGACTTCTGAAAAACAAGGTGGTGACTTGACAGTGTGGATTGAGACTTTAGTGAAAATGGGTCCATCTTTGATGCCGTCAGATCTGCCAAGTGATGGAAAAAGAGCGTTTCCAAAAACGGTTCTTTTTTCAAAAAGGCCGAACGGAGAGAGCGTCAGAAGAGATTGGCTTGTATGGAGTGAGACTGCTGAGTCCTTATTTTGTTTTCCAATGTAGACTTTTCCATAATAATAGTGGGGGGTGAAAAAACACGATTCAAATAAGTCAGTTTTTGTTAAGTAACGATGGATGGAAAAAGGAATATGGATGGCGGAAGCTTTACAACAAGCTACCTTTGCATGAAACCTATCGCTTCCCACAAAAATTGCTACATCCAATGGAGAGAGTTAGAAAGGAGGCTAAGTGATGGATCAGACATACATTCTCAACTCGACTCAGAACTGGCTTCAAGAACCAAATATTGGGAGGGATATATTTCAAAGATTGCTCTCCGTGGTCATGTTCCTTGGAGAGCGAGGATTAGCTCTCAGAGGGACCTCTGAAAAAATTGGGGATCCCAACAAATGGAAACTTTCTGGGTCTGATAGAGCTGTTAGCGGAATATGACCCTTTACTAAGAGAACATATTGCAAAAGTAAAAAAGGCCCAAGAAGAGGGAAAACGTGTTTTCAAGCTCATTATCTGTCTAAAGACTCTCAAAATGAATTCATTCAAGTTTGTGGGGAAAGAGTTCGACAGAAGGTATTGGAAGAAAGGAAGAAAATCAAAATATTATGCTATTATGCTGAGACTCTACCCCCGATGCCTCAGAAATTTGGGGGGGGGGGGGGGGGGGGGGGGGGGGGGGGGGGGGGGGGGACATAACTGAGCAAACAACGTTGATCTTGAGATATCTCTTAGATTGTGAATCAGAATTTAAAATTTGCGAACGATTTTTAAATTTTGTTGACTGTAACAAAAAAACTGGAATGGATGTGGCTAAGTTGATTATTAGCGAGCTCAACAAACACTCAATTCCGTTGAAGGAATGCAGAGCCAGGGGTACGACAATGGATCCATATGGCTGGAATATACAAAGGTGCCCAAGCCATCATAATGGGAGACCAACAATTTGGCTTTTTTTAATAATAACTGTGCCGCACATAGCCTCAACCTGTGTGTGGGATTAATGCTGCTGAATGCTGCGAGGAAGCTACAACATTTTTTGGCATGCTGCAAAAGTCGTATTAACTTCTTTTCTAGAAAGCCCTCAAAGATGGAGGAGTACTTAGAAAACAGAATAGAGGCTCTATCTCTCTGCACAGTATTTCCTCAAACGAGATGGTCAGCCCGAGTAGATAGTAGTATGCGCCCTTTCGTAAAAGCATTTGCCTCTCATCATCAAGTGCCCTCAATGATTGTAAAAGAACTGAATCTAATCTGCAGAATGCAAGACAGATCTGAAAGGGCTATTGAAATATCTACTATCGTTCGAATGTAATCATGATGTCGACAATATGGCTAAAGGTGCTTGTTGCAATAGACAACAAAAATAAAGTATTACAAGCCCGATCAACAGACTCTAGAAGACGTTGAAACAAAAAAATCTGAATGATTTAATAGAGGAACTAAAAGTACTGAAGAGACAGATGGAGCAATCTCTACACTGAGGCCAAGCTTAGTGGCAGGCAACATGGCTGAGAGTGTAGATTGCGAAACTGATTTTAAGGAAAAAAAGATTAAAGAAAAGAAAGATTTTTCATGACGAAACAAGGGACGGCACGGAACATCAATTAAAAAAACGAAGAGGAACGTTTTAGGATTGATGTTCCTTCTTCAAGATCTTAGACTCAGTCTTAGGGGGACTGTCTCAAGAGATTCGAGTTTGCTGGAAAAATCAGCAACCTTTTCCAATGTCTTTGGAAATATATTGAGGAAGACGACAGTTTTATTGAGCAGCAATGTTTTGAGTCTGTGTCAAACATACAAAGAGGATATTGAGATGGAAATTTTAAATGAATTTAAACATTTGAAAATCGATTCATCGCACTAAAACTTGGGGGAACAAACTCTTCAATCCATTAAGTCTAATAAACGCTCTAAGGAAGAACAAACTAGATAGTTTATTTCCAAATTATCACTACAGCGATCCGGTTGTTCTGTTGACAATACCTGTATCTCGTCAGCCAAGGGGAGAGGAAGCTTCAGTTTGATGAAAAGAATTAAAAGTGCAAATCGTTCTACGATGACGCAAGACCGCATGAATGACCTGAGTATTCTAGCCATGGAGTCAGATTTGGCACGTAGTTTGAAATATGACGACATTATAGAAGACTTTGCTGGGAAGAAGGCCCGACGAGTTGTGTTTTAGTCATGTTCTAATGTTAGTGAGTAACATAGCCCAATGTTTCTTTATTAATTTTCAATTTATGTTTTGTACAATGTTCATTAAGGTTTTGTTCATTTAATTTTTTTTTAGTTTTGTTCGTTAAGTGATTGTTTCAATGATATTTAGTTTTGTTTCATTAGGTTTTCCAGGAACCTATCATTAAGTTTTGTTTTCTACTAAAAAGGAGAGCGACACGGACTAGATGAACTTTAATTTTAATGATTTTATTCTTTGTTAATTATGTTTTTGTCCATTTAGTTCATTAAGTGTATATTTTTTAAGGATGGTGTTTTTTGGATTTTAATTAAGTTCAGTGAGTTTTGTTTTGTATTGATTTAATAGTAAAAAAAATAATCATACATAATTATAAACCTCAATTCTTTCCCATTTGTTTAGCAACATTTATTTATATAACTTAAAATTGAAGTAAATACAGGAAAAATCACGGATTTGGCATAATTTTGAAGAAGTGAATCATTTAACAAATAAGTAAATCAAGTAATGGAAGTAGTAAGTTTTTGGAATAAAATAATGCTTGCTATGTTAATATATACCAATATGGGGAATTTTTGTTCTAACGTTGGGGGGGGGTGGAATTTTAATGTAATTAGGTTGGTTGCCTGTTGAATCTTTGGGGGGGGGGGGCCCCCGGTCTTCATGATTGCATAGGGGCCCCGAGAATCCTGTCGCCGGGCCTGAATACATTTATAATATATTAGCAGTTACACGTGGTTTCGCACGCAATTTCGTAGGCTGTGCATGACCATTTCTGGTTCGAGTGAATCATACTTCCGACGCCAATGTTGAGTTTGTCTTGTTGCCACGGTCAACTTTATATGTATGGCCATTGTAGTTTACTCTGGTCTTAGTATTTTTTGTTCCATAGTTTATTTTCCCTTATTTCTCCAATCAAACATATACACAAGTTTGAAAAGCCTGCTTCTGACAAAAGGCAACTAAAATGTGTTTTATAATAGTTTTTAAATTTAAACTAAAGGTTATTTACTGGACAAGCACTGCATACTTAATATTTGCTAACATTCAGAGTTAAAAGTATATTTTTATTTCAACTTTTAATTTACATATAGTTGGGTTGTGGCTTTCATCGATTAAACCAAACAATAATAATTCAAACTCATTGTTGCAATTATTGTTTTTACTTGAGCAACTCTACGCACAGGCCACATTGTCTATGTAGGCTAGACCCATTTCCTTAGAGCAACCTTTCCTCAGGCAGATAAGATAAGAATTTATTGTAAGAAACCTGTTTAATTACTTTTATTTTTTCCTTTAGATTAATAAAAATTATTACGTGTATCTTTTCTCTTCCTGTAAAATCTTGATGGAAATAAACTAATTCATTCATTCATTCACTTATCTGGATATTTTATTGCTTTGTGCTCAACAGCGGTTGCAGAAAAGGTTGAAGTAAGAAGTGTTGCTATCATGCGCACTCTATGTGTTCACACTAGGCATACAATGTAGCAAAATTGAAAAATAGTAGTTAAATTAATTAAACATATGGTTGCACAGAACAATTGGTTTAATTTAACAGGCTCTTTTAATTAATAATATATTTTGCTGTAACGCAACTTTAGATACCATACCTGTGGGGCGTAGTCGAAAGGGGGTTAATATAGCTATATGTTAATTAACCAGGGATCCTAAGAATGTCCATATAAAATTGCAGTACAATCGGTTGAATAGTTGATGCGTAACAAACAAAGAATCTCACTATAGCATTTATAATATTAGTTAGGATAATATGTAGACAATGTAGGAATCAGGAACGGCATATGCATGCAGTTCCAAGGGGATATACGAGTAGCTGTCCTTAATCATATAATATATAGTCTGATTGATAAATTGGTATTCCCAGCGTTGTAAATGTTACACAATTCAGCAAATCATTGTGTGTGAAACCACATTACATAATGTAAAATCATAACATTGAGTTACTAAGTAAAAGCTTATCTTTTAGCTTTGTTATTATAGCCTACATCATTAATACTGAATTGTTCATAAGATACATTTATTAGGCATTTACTCAATATTGTTGAAGTCAGTCAACATTCTCAATTAATTGTATTACATCATTAATTGAATTACGATCATGTCGAAAAATTTACCAAACTATTTATATTACCATAAACTATTTTAAACGGAATAGAGTCATTTTATCATGAAAAATTATAATTAGCATGAGGGTTCTATTAACCGAATACAATGTCTCGTGAATTCTATGTTGAAAAAACCATTAGTAGTTTTAGCATTAGATTTATAACATCTCCTAGGGTGATGTAATAATAGGGGTTCGGTTAAATTATTTTCTTAGTTAAAAAATGTTGTAACATTCTTAACTACAAAACAATAGATTTTGTAGTCAGACCCACTAAATAACGGCTGGAGATAATTTTTTAAGGAGAGGCCTCTCACTTTTATGTTTTTGAAATGTTTAAAATGTGTTTGTGGAAGATGACTAACAGGCGTCACTTACTTTTAGTTTATAGGACATTTATTTTTACTAAATTACATTTAATTATAAAAATCATTTTTATAAGTCATAAATCATTGAAAACACGTGATTTCCTACAGTCATAAATCATTAAAAACACGTGATTTACTTCAGTCGTAAATCATTAAGACATGTCATTTCTGAAAGCCATAACTCATATACATTCTGTTAAAAATCGCAATCTTATCTCCAAACGTGGACTGGATAGCAAAATTGCTCAATTTTTCATACTTTAAATGCAAATAAATTCTTGTGCTGTGATCTTAAATTTACAATTCCGATAAGTTGTTTTTTATTGAGGAAAGGAAACTTAATATTTTATTTGGACAGCTAAAAACTGATGGAATTATCTTAATGTTGCGAGAATATTTAACAATCCTTAAATATGGTATTAAAACTAAATTAAAAATCCATAATTTTGTAGGATAGGCCGATCCCTTTTTGAGCCTTATTCTGCCCATCCATATGGGCAATTGGCCTGTGCAAGGATCCTACAAAACATAATAATAGAGTAGATACAGTTCAAGGTCGATGGCAGTAATAAAAAGTGCCACGGTCACAGACAGGATTTAAACCAGCGCGAACTCCGATCCCAAGTTTTAGACCGCTCGGCCATCGGAATTCCTATTATCTCCTCCAAACTATAATAAGTCAGGATTTTACAGCAAACCGTCCTAAATTGAGTTAGACATTTAAAAATGGAAGTTTCGATAGTAAAGCAAGAAGATTCCCAACTCATGTTTTATATCTGTAAGACAGCGACAAAGTAAAATGTTAAGATAACAACATAGACGTCATTCCACTGGGGTATTACTTGTGACTATGACAATTCACATGACCCTGCATTATATTTTGATTTTTAATGGCGTTGTTGAGCCAATTTTGATGTTTTAAGTTGCATGGGACATATATGGATAGTGGAAACCAGTGTGGGAATAGTAGGATAAATCAATGATAGAGAGGTTGATGGTACCTGCAATAGTGCCATTAGGCTTTATTTGTGAGACAGATGGTCGACCTACATAACGTAATGCAGCACCTGAAGCTCAGGTGGCCATCTTGTTTAATTTAAATTAGTATCGTACAGATTAGCCTAGCTTTGTCCCTTTTACAGTATCTTGATTACATTTTGTACATCCAAGTGTGAAGTGTGAAAAAAAATCAATATAATTTACAAGAAAACGTTACATTTTAAGTTA
This sequence comes from Homalodisca vitripennis, assembly GCF_021130785.1. Taxonomy (NCBI): domain Eukaryota; kingdom Metazoa; phylum Arthropoda; class Insecta; order Hemiptera; family Cicadellidae; genus Homalodisca; species Homalodisca vitripennis. The sequence goes on along the minus strand of NW_025781940.1, from coordinate 26,347 downwards.
CTACAGAACATTTGGCTATTTTAGGCAATAAAATATTTCAAATTGAGATAAAAATGGGACTTTGGATACCGAACAACTTTTTTCATAAATAAAATGCCAAAATGTTCATATGTTGCTATGAACATTTAGAATGTTCAATTTCCACAATCCATGCCTCTTGTTGAACAATAGCAACCAGCACTTTCTCTAATTAATGAGGTCACCAAAATAGTCTCTTGAATGGCCTTCAATACTTGGAAAATCTAGATTGCAAAAGTGGTGAACTCTTTTGCAACGTGAAATCAAAAACATTTTATTGCTCTTACGGACAATGCAAATATGTTGGGTGTCCTTGAACGATGGAATTTATGGACGCCAAATTTGGTTCACATGATTTGGTACAAAGGGACCAACAGTTTTGGCGGTAATCTACTCCTTCTGCTCCAGTTGAGGCCTCTACGGAAGACCATGGTGTCCAATAACCGCGGTAATTACCAGATAGCCAAATCACTCTCCCAAAATCACCTTGGATGACATCAGACGCTCCGAGACAGCCCTCGGACACTTGACATTCTCCGAGCGGCCACGGGCTGGACCCTGACTCTAGATGGGAGACACCTGTTCAGGGTAGGTCAGCACCGCACTGATAGTGAGTGGGGAGCGATATCAACCCGCGTCAGTCTGTGTGCGCGCCCCGGACAGTGCAGACCTTCTCGCCTTGTACATGATAACCCTCGCGACACGCTTCTCTCAGGTACGTCAAACTTCATATTGTCACCAAGTCTTCTTACAACAAACATTTTATATTGGTTTAGGCTGTTACCGTGAACAATGGAGTTATAAAATTACATTTCTTGTAAAAAAACTAAATTTTAAACAAAATTGTGGTGAACTACGTAGGTTTTACTATTTTTCACAAAAGCGTTTATTTTGTTTTTGGATCGATCTGTGTTACAGGCCATTAACAATGATATATTAGTGTAATAACGTCGCACCAACACGAAGTTTTTTCCCAAACCATCCAAGGAAATAATAAATATTTGCTTTATTTGTTTGTACATTGTTTGTACGTGCACTTTGCAGTAGTTGGTAAATCACTATTTTACACGTTTATTTTGTTTTTGAATCGATATGTAGTAAAGACCACGTACACTGAGGCCTTCAAAGTCTGTAGATGTTCTGGACCTTATTATCGTATTAACGTCGCACCAACACGAAGTTTCCTACACGACCCATCAAAATAACAAATATTTGTTTGTACATTGTTTGTACGTGCAATGTGCAATAGCTGGTAAATCAAGGCTCTGTACAAAATTAAACAACGTCCTATAGATTCACCCCGTGTCTTCAACCAATTTTATAACAAAAAGCTCTAAATGTTAACATAAATTGTCATTATTAATAGGCTGCTGTTATTTTCCTCTATGTAAGAATGTAAAGCAGTTGCTGCTGAAAAATCTGTGATTATGCATATCTACTAAAATGTAAAAGAACAATTTTCTTTCATAAATATAAATTAGAAGCACAATTAAAATTAACTGTGGTAAATAACACACATAACCTGTACTACGTTTCCATAGGTGCAGATATAAGGTGCAGCCTTATCTCGTGGAAAATTTTACATTTGATGCATTAACTTCCCCGTCCCAATTTCAAAGGTTTTTAAGCCGTTGGCTTAAATAATACCAGCCTTTTGTTATATGTAAGTACGAGGTTAAAAGCGCTCGCTTGCTTCGCTCAACTGCATCTACTTCTCCATGTAATAGTATTCAAAACAATAGTAATAGTATCCCAATTTCACATTTAATCCATTATGTTAATGTAGGGACATTGCTTTTAAGTCGGTCTTTGCGAATAGTTTGGTGTACCATGTGCCCGTATTAACGAAAATGCTGCTCAGTTATAAATAATAACAAATCATCAGTTACTACGATCTTAACTCGATTTATTTATATAAAAAAAACGATTTTATTGAACTGAATAACTCATTTATACGTAAACTTGAGATTTAAATTAGTCATTTAAATTTTTATTTGATGTAAATAAAAACTATTTTATATTATATATATTTTATTGAACGCGATGTTAATTTAATAATATTATTATTTTATCCATTTAGCGTAATTTTAAAATTACCCGAAGGTGAATCTCAAAATTGTAAGAAGCTAATTATTAAAAGGCTAGAACATATTTGAAACCATAGTTTTTTTTTTCTAATAGTACTAAACATCTGAGATAAGTTGAAAAAGAATAGAACTAATGTTTACACAACTTACACAATTATTTTGGCCACATAAAATTTTATCTGTTACAGACTAAATAATATGGTAAAATAAAATCACATTGATTTGATCTTCCTGTGTGTAAAAAAGCACGCGTAAAATTCCATAGTGAAAACAAGTGTTACAATTTCATTAAAATAAATGTATGCAATCATTACAAGTATACACATCATTGCATTATTGCTATACAGTATAGTGTAGGCACACAACCTTGTTTTTCTTGGAATCGATAGGGGAAATCTAAGAAATAAATGATTAAATCTCGTTAGTTTCGGTGTAGGTCAAAATAGAAGGGTATCAAAAGGGTTAAAAATATAAAATAATTTTCTCCTCAAATCATATTTATGTGACCGTTGGTATTAAGTGTATCACGGGAAGTTATTAAGTCTGACGACCAGTTTTAAGTGTATGTAGCTAGAAAAATGTATAATGTGAAAAACAATTTTCATTTCAAATATCTAACCCTTTTGTTACCTTCCCATTCCGACCTCCACCAAATCTAACGCGACTGATCGATCTATTTCTTAAAAAAAATGTCTATCGATTAAAAATCCGAGGTTGAGTGCAAACGTTCATAACTAGACTGTTGCCCGTTCGTATTATTCGTAGGCGAAAATAAATATCAGGAAGGGCAATTAGAATATTTTCATCGTTGTGGGGTTTAAGGTATGATGTATGGGTTCAATTATTTTGAGGTGGCTTATAAAATATTGGCATGCAAGGAATTTCAAGTAATTTTTGATTAGCATATTTATTTAGATCTAACGCAGGAGTATCTCTTGTTTGAGTATACTCTACGGAGAATCACCGTTTACCAATCATTGCTAGGAGAATCGTTTTTCACATCGTTAACTTTATTATTTATATTTGTTTTATATTTATCGTTTATCAAAAATTTATATATATATATCTCAAAATATATATATATATATATATATATATATATATATATATATATATATATATCTCACTTGCCGGGTGAATGTGCTACCATTACACCACAGAGCGCCATTACAACGACTTTTATTTACCTTAAATAGTATAAATGGCAATAGCCTTATTTAATTTCAATAAACATTGAATCGCAAAAAGTACTTGCTCCGCCGGGAGTCGAACCCGGATCTCTCACTTGCCGGGTGAATGTGCTACCATTACACCACAGAGCGCTTACTTTTTCCGATTCAATTATTTTGTATTTGGTCTTATCTGTCACATATGTGTTTAAATAAGCAAAACTAACATATGATCGGAAGACCAAATACCTGTCAAACGACTTTTATTTACCTTAAATAGTATAAAATGGCAATAGCCTTATTTAATTTCAATAAACATTGAATCGCAAAAAGTACTTGCTCCGCCGGGAGTCGAACCCGGATCTCTCACTTGCCGGGTGAATGTGCTACCATTACACCACAGAGCGCTTACTTTTTCCGATTCAATTATTTTGTATTTGGTCTTATCTGTCACATATGTGTTTAAATAAGCAAACTAAAACATATGATCGGAAGACCAAAATACCTGTCAAACGACTTTTATTTACCTTAAATAGTATAAATGGCAATAGCCTTATTTAATTTCAATAAACATTGAATCGCAAAAAGTATTTGCTCGCCGGGAGTCGAACCCGGATCTCTCACTTGCCGGGTGAATGTGCTACCATTACACCACAGAGCGCTTACTTTTTCCGATTCAAGTTATTTTGTATTTGGTCTTATCTGTCACATATGTGTTTAAATAAGCAAACTAACATATGATCGGAAGACCAAATACCTGTCAAACGACTTTTATTTACCTTAAATAGTATAAAATGGCAATAGCCTTATTTAATTTCAATAAACATTGAATCGCAAAAAGTACTTGCTCCGCCGGGAGTCGAACCCGGATCTCTCACTTGCCGGGTGAATGTGCTACCATTACACCACAGAGCGCTTACTTTTTCCGATTCAATTATTTTGTATTTGGTCTTATCTGTCACATATGTGTTTAAATAAGCAAAACTAACATATGATCGGAAGACCAAATACCTGTCAAACGAATAAGCTATTTGTTGTTATGTTGTTTCGTATGTTATTACGTCTTTTTCAAGCGATTTCTATACTTTTCTTCAATATGATAAAATTTTAAATGGAAGAGAGAACTTTATAGAGTCCTAAACTTCACGTCCAATAAAATTACGTTTCATTTCATTACAGAGAGCTGAGTTTTATTACGCCGTATAGAAAAAGGTTTCATGCACCTACTTTTTACTTCAATGAATTTCCATTTTTCATTTAAATGTAAAACACTCGCTTTGAGTTATTTTGCAATTTAGATTACTTTTACAACTACCGGTAGGTTAAATTACACAAATTGATAGACGTACAAGTAATTCCATCATTGCAGTCAAGGAAAGTCTGAAACATTTAAATATGACGTCAAAGAGACCATTTATGCAATTGATAAGGGATTAATCACCCGACAACACGGTTTACCCAACGTTTCTTGTGGTTACAAAGTAAAACTAAGTGTTAGCACTAGAAGCGTAAAAGAACACGTTCAATAATTTTACAGATTAAATTAGGTTACAGTTCCTATCCACAGGCTAGTTTTTGTTAAATCTGTTTAATTTTGACTACATTTAATATCGGAGTTTATATGAATAATTTAAATAATTATTATTTAAATAATTATATATATTTAAATAATTGTGTGATGGCGATAAACGTTTAAAAAATAGAAACTTTGGGGTGGTTTCGATTTTGAGACAAAAATACATTTCTCTGTAAAACATAATAATTAAACATCGACATCTAAACATTGGTTGTTAGCAAAGTTATGATGCGGTTTGAAAACTCGAAATATAAAGAATAGTTAACATACCATCCCAATAACGAACTAGTTACCTTTGTATTAAACTATAACCATTTCTTAAACATTACAATATATACAGGGTGTTCAGTAAAAGAGTCGCAATACTTTCTGATTTTGTTCTACAAATAAATTCATACAAAGGTTAAAATATATTTCTCCGTCTATCTGTGTCTGTGTGATTTGTTTTATAAAAAAAGCTCACAAGGAACAAGAAGCAACTGATACCTCTCAACTGGGACATGTTTAGTGCTCCCGGCTTGTACGAGCGTATCTTTAAAGTGACCATGCTCGCTTATGCGTTGACGGATTTCGTTGGAAAAAGTACCGTTGGAATTTTCATAAAAATTTCAAAATAGTTGGTATCTTGTAAAATTTGTAATGACCTATTCACAACAACTGATGCCTTCAAAAGACAAAATCTTAGTTGCTCCCGGCTTGTGCAAGCTTACCTAATAAAATGCTCGTGCTTGCTTATTTGTTGACGTTTTTCTTTGAAAAATGTACCGTTTGAATTGGTATAAAAATGACTAAATAGTTTGTATCCTGGGAATTTTTTATAACTATACGATTGTTTTGTTATTTGACTTTAAAAAAATTTTAAACAGACGCCTTTTAGAAACGGGTAAAAAGATTTTATTAATCTTTTATTTTCAAAAAAAGTCTACTAGAGTCTAATACAATTCTCAAGTTTCCTAAATTTATCTTCACTGGTTGAAAAGATATCAGTTTTTTTTATAAAAGACACATACAAACAGATAGACGGAAAACTACAGGTCTTAATACATACCTTCATATGAAATTTTTTACCTATTATTATTTGTAGAACAAAATCCCAAAATTACTGGAACACTTTTACTGAACACCCTGTGTAATTGATTATTTGTTTAAAAACCAGAGAATATTGAAATGATTTTTCCAAATCTGGCACTTCTTAAAGCCGCACTAATTCAAAGTTTTAATACACATATGATGGTAAACGTATAGGTACTCAAACATACAATTTTTCTCTAGTTTAGTAAGTTTACAATGTTACAAAACTATTACAGTTTTATTGCCAACGATAGTATAAATGCGAGAGATAAGTACAGTGTACAATGTACAATGTGATTTGTCCAAATGATACTGGAAATCTTGTAAACAATAAACCCGTATATAAGAGGTCTTAAACGACTTAAATTTTTGGTAGGTAACCTAATTATTCCAAGAAATCACTAATTGTTGTAGATAATCTAACTGATAACGACACAGACAAGGTAAGAGATAAATACAGTGCACAATGTACAAGGCGATTTGCCAAATGATCCTGAAATCTTATTAACAATATACGCGTGTATTAGAGGTTTTACACGTATATTTTAATTTTGTAAGTGACCCAATTATTTATAGAAATCACTAATTGTTCTAGATAACTTTTTCAGTATTTGAAGTAAACAAAGTTTTTGCATTTTTTAAATACACTGTCGCTAAACAGTTTAAGAGCTGAGAGCCAATTTTCAGGGTAAACACAACCTGGCTTTTCTAAAACACGGTTTAGCAATGTTTCTTAAGAAAGGAATTTTAATTTTTAATAATTTATACAAAATAAATGTATTGCAAATACATTTTGTCAGTGACCTAATTATTTAAAGAAATCACTAATTGGTCTAGATAACTTTCAGTATTTGAGGTAAACAACTTTTTTTATTTTGTAAATACACTGTTGGCTAAACAGTTTAAGAGCTGAGAGCCAATTGTCAGTGTAAAACACACAACCTGGCTTTTCTAAAACACGGTTTAGGAATGTTTCTTAAGATTTCATTTTCATTTTCGGTTTACCAATAATGTAATGTAATGGTTATAAATAATAATTTGAAAATACATTTAGTACGTCCCTAATAATTTCAAGAAATCACTACTTGTTCTAGATAACTTTTTAGCGTTTGAGGTAAAGATCTTTTAATTTTCGGTTGCCAATGATGTATATATATATATATATATATATAAATATATTATATATATATATATATATATAATTTAATTTCAATAAACATTGAATCGCAAAAAAGTACTTGCTCCGCCGGGAGTCGAACCCGGATCTCTCACTTGCCGGGTGAATGTGCTTACCATTACACCACAGAGCGCTTACTTTTTCCGATTCAATTATTTTGTTATTTGGTCTTTATCTGTCACATATGTGTTTAAATAAGCAAACTAACATATGATCGGAAGACCAAATACCTGTCAAACGACTTTTATTTACCTTAAATAGTATAAATGGCAATAGCCTTTTTTTATACTATATAAATAAATTTATACTACCTATTTAAGGTAAATAAAAGTCGTTTGACAGGTATTTGGTCTTCCGATCATATGTTAGTTTGCTTATTTTTAAACACATATGTGACAGATAAGACCAAATACAAAATAATTGAATCGGAAAAAGTAAGCGCGCTCTGTGGTGTAATGGTAGCACATTCACCCGGCAAGTGAGAGATCCGGGTTCGACTCCCGGCGGAGCAAGTACTTTTTGCGATTCAATGTTTATTGAAATTAAATTATATATTATATATATATATATAAATATATATATATATATATATATATATATACATCATTGGCAACCGAAAATTAAAAGATCTTTACCTCAAACGCTAAAAAGTTATCTAGAACAAGTAGTGATTTCTTGAAATTATTAGGGACGTACTAAATGTATTTTCAAATTATTATTTATAACCATTACATTACATTATTGGTAACCGAAAATGAAAATGAAATCTTAAGAAACATTCCTAAACCGTGTTTTAGAAAAGCCAGGTTGTGTGTTTTACACTGACAATTGGCTCTTGGCTCTTAAACTGTTTAGCCAACAGTGTATTTACAAAATAAAAAAAGTTGTTTACCTCAAATACTGAAAGTTATCTAGACCAATTAGTGATTTCTTGAAATAATTAGGTCACTGACAAAATGTATTTGCAATACATTATTTTGTATACACATTATTGGTAACCGAAAATAAAAAATTCCTGTCTTAAGAAACATTCCTAAACCGTGTTTTAGAAAAGCCAGGTTGTGTTTACCCTGAAAATTGGCTCTCGGCTCTTAAACTGTTTAGCTAACAGTGTATTTAAAAAATGCAAAAACTTTGTTTACTTCAAATACTGAAAAGTTATCTAGAACAATTAGTGATTTCTATAAATAATTGGGTCACTTACAAAATTAAAATATACGTGTAAAACCTCTAATACACGCGTATATTGTTAATAAGATTTCAGGATCATTTGGCAAATCGCCTTGTACATTGTGCACTGTATTTATCTCTTACCTTGTCAGTGTCGTTATCAGTTAGTTATCTACAACAATTAGTGATTTCTTGGAATAATTAGGTTACCTACCAAAATTTAAGTCGTTTAAGACCTCTTATATACGGGTTTATTGTTTACAAGATTCCAGTATCATTTTGACAAATCACATTGTACATTGTACACTGTACTTATCTCTCGCATTTATACTATCGTTGGCAGTAAAACTGTAATCGTTTTGTAACATTGTAACACCTAAATACTAAACTAGAGAAAACTTGTGTGTTTGAGTACCTATACGTTTACCATCATATGTGTATTAAAACTTTGAATTAGTGCGGCTTTAAGAAGTGCCAGATTTGGAAAAATCATTTCAATATTCTCTGGTTTTTAAACAAATAATCAATTACACAGGGTGTTCAGTAAAAGTGTTCCAGTAATTTGGGATTTTGTTCTACAAATAATAATAGGTAAAAAATTTCATATGAAGGTATGTATTAAGACCTGTAGTTTTCCGTCTATCTGTTTGTATGTGTCTTTTATAAAAAAAACTGATATCTTTTCAACCAGTGAAGATAAATTTATGAAACTTGAGAATTGTATTAGACTCTAGTAGACTTTTTTGAAAATAAAAGATTAATAAAATCTTTTTACCCGTTTCTAAAAGGCGTCTGTTTAAAATTTTTAAAGTCAAATAACAAAACAATCGTATAGTTATAAAAAATTCTCAGGATACAAACTATTTAGTCATTTTTATACCAATTCAAACGGTACATTTTTCAAAGAAAACCGTCAACAAATAAGCAAGCACGAGCATTTTATAGGTAAGCTTGCACAAGCCGGGAGCAACTAAGATTTTGTCTTTTGAAGGCATCAGTTGTTGTGAATAGGTTATACAAATTTTACAAGATACCAACTATTTTGAAATTTTTATGAAAATTCCAACGGTACTTTTTCCAACGAAATCCGTCAACGCATAAGCGAGCATGGTCACTTTAAAGATACGCTCGTACAAGCCGGGAGCACTAAACATGTCCCAGTTGAGAGGTATCAGTTGCTTCTTGTTCCTTGTGAGCTTTTTTTATAAAAAAAATCACACAGACACAGATAGACGGAGAAATATATTTAACCTTTGTATGAATTTATTTGTAGAACAAAATCAGAAAGTATTGCGACTCTTTTACTGAACACCCTGTATATATTGTAATGTTTAAGAAATGGTTATAGTTTAATACAAAAGGTAACTAGTTTGTTATTGGGATGCTATGTTAACTATTCTTTATATTTCGAGTTTCAAACCGCATCATAACTTTGCTAACAACCAATGTTTAGATGTCGATGTTTAATTATTAAGTTTTACTGAGAAATTTATTTCTGTCTCAAAATCGAAACCACCCAAAGTTTCTATTTTTTAAACGTTTATCGCCATCACACAATTATTTAAATATATATATATATATATATATATATATATATATATATATATATATATATATATATATATATATATATATATAATTATTTAAATAATAATTATTTAAATTATTCATATAAACTCCGATATTAAATGTAGTCAAAATTAAACAGATTTAACAAAAACTAGCCTGGGATAGGAACTGTAACCTAATTTAATCTGTAAAATTATTGAACGTGTTCTTTTACGCTTCTAGTGCTAACACTTAGTTTACTTTGTAACCACAAGAAACGTTGGGTAAACCGTGTTGTCGGGTGATTAATCCCTTATCAATTGCATAAATGGTCTCTTTGACGTCATATTTAAATGTTTCGACTTTCCTTGACTGCAATGATGGAATTACTCGTACGTCAATCAATTTGTGTAATTTAACCTACCGGTAGTTGTAAAAGTAATCTAAATTGCAAAATAACTCAAAGCGAGTGTTTTACATTTAAATGAAAAATGGAAATTCATTGAAGTAAAAAGTAGGTGCATGAACCTTTTTCTATACGGCGTAATAAAACTCAGCTCTCTGTAATGAAATGAAACGTAATTTTATTGGACGTGAAGTTAGGACTCTATAAAGTTCTCTCTTCCATTTAAAATTTATCATATTGAAGAAAAGTATAGAAATCGCTTGAAAAAGACGTAATAACATACGAAACAACATAACAACAAATAGCTTATTGCAACACAACTTAAAATATACAGTTAAACATGGTGTCAATATGTAATGAAAGTTGTACAGAGTAATGAAACAAATCATTATTATACATAAAAAAAATTTACAGCACAAGAAGAGAAAATATATTGCATTATGTTTTAATAGCTTATATTTTATATCTCGTAGCTTGAATTCAGATCTAGATTTAGAATTTGGTTTTGGGATAAGACAAGAAAAAAACGTGCTTTGAATTGATACACAGCTTGTAATATCTCGTGCTCGAGAAAATACCCATTCCTTAAAAATATGAGTAAATAGCTTGCACTGCGTTTCAATGGCTTATATATTTTTATATCTTGCAGTTTGAGTTCAGATCCAGATTCAGAATTTAGTTTTAGGATGAAACAAGAAAAAACGTTCTTTGAGTTGATACGCACTGTATTTGTTATAAGTATTTTTCATTCGTGATTAAATTTCAGAAAGGTACATTATACTTCTTATTCCATTAAGATTTATTAAACTCTCTTCACAGTACGGTTAGCGTGGATTACATTCTTGTCTATGTCACTGTTAGAATGTGAAAGTAAAATGAAAATTTATAGTTGGAAAATTGTATTGTTTGAGATTATTAGATGATTATTACAGATTGTTAAATACAATTATAGTGCAAATACAAACCCGTAAAATTGAATATCATCATTAGCAATTCTTATTGATTTAAGAGTGGCGACGTGTAATAGCAACTGTGTTAGGTAATGTAACAAGAGTCATCATGGGTCACCTGTGCTTTCAAAAGAGTAGTCGTAAAGTTAACAGCATCGCTGAAGTCAGTGGATTGATATCGCCAACATTTTCATTTCTGGTAAATAATTTCACAATTCGACACAGATAGACTTTTTCTGCAATAAAATCTTGCAACCAACATTTCCTCACGTATACCTTTCATTTCAGTGAAGGGAGTAGTAGTAGTGTATTTCACAGCTACTTTCTGCAAGTAAAGAGCGTTTTACACAACATGGCTGCACAAATATGTTTTCTAGTTCACTATCTCAGGTTATATACACTTCGTTAAAGCATCACGGAGCGTGTTGATAACCGCTTGCAAAACGGCGATTGCACACAAGTAATCAACACGGTGTCTACAAAACTATCCGGGCCAAAAATTGCAAGTTTAGAACATTTCAAATGTTTATAGACTTGCATTATTTCAAACAACCAGAAAGAGTTTTAAATCCATATACACTTTCTTCTAACAACGCACTATTCTTATTATTATTACCAGTTATTTCTATAATTAGCCTGGACAACGGACTAATTTCTAAAGGTTAAGATGACTAATTATTGGCTGAGCGTTAGCGAAGCTTATCTCTTAAGGAGCTGGAAAAATGATCTGTCTGTCTGTCTATCTGTCCGCACGATATCTCGAAAACGAACTAACCTATAGATTTTAATTCTTGCACAAAGCTTCATGTCCATGTGGGCCATACTTAGCTTGATGACAGTGCATGTCACTCAATTGGATTAGGCTGAGCGTTAGCAAATATTTTTCATTGGTCTTATGGTAACTTTGATGGCTACGAGAAAACACCAGAATAAATAAATGTGTAATCGAGGTGGGTAGATATGAGATTTTTTATTTGTGCTAGAATACTTTTTTTATTTGTGGAGTCACCTGATAATGACACCCTTGGTTTCAAAGGCCTCGTCCAAAAAATAAATCATTTGGAAAAGTATTGCTTTATTAACTCTTAGCTGTAAACTTGTTCTAAATTATGTCTTCAGGTCCCTCCATTTTAAAAAGTAACTATATCTGTTAATGGTTGATGTAAAATCCTCATATTAGGTTTTAGGATGGAATGATCTACACTACCTCAAACAATATTGCATTTCTGCCTTTATATTGTAATGGTGAAACCTGACGTAGATTCATTGTTTGTTCGAATACCAGAATTGTCGAAGCAAATAAGGCCGTCTGGTATTTAAAATCCCAGGATTGTCGAATCTAAAAGGCCGTCTGGTATTTAAAATCCCAGGATTGACGAATCTAAAAGGCCGTCTGGTATTTAAAATCACAGGATTGTCGAAGATAAAAGGCTGTCTGGTATTTAAAATCACAGGATTGTCGAAGATAAAAGGCCGTCTAATATTTCAAAACCAGGATTGTCGAAGCTAATAAGATTATCCGGGATCATGAATCCCGGGATTGTCAAAGCTAAAAGGCCGTCTGGTATTTAAAATCACAGGATTGTCGAAGATAATAAGATTATCCGGGATCATGAATTTCGGGATTGTCGAAGCTAAAAGACCGTCTGGTATTTCAAATCCCAGGATTGTCGAAGCTAAAAGACCGTCTGGTATTTCAAATCCCAGGATTGTCGAAGCTAAAAGGCCGTCTGGTATTTCAAATCCCAGGATTGTCGAAGCTATAAGATTATCCGGGATCATGAATCCCGGGATTGTCAAAGCTAAAAGACCGTCTGGTATTTCGGATCCTAAGATTGTCGAAGCTAAAAGACAGTCCGGGATCTTGAATACCTGGATTGCCAAAGCTAAAAGACCGTCTGGTATTTCGGATCCTAGGATTGTCGAAGCTAAAAGACCGCCCGGGATCTTGAATCACGGGACTGCAATCCTTACCTACGTGGTAAATTATTTTTTGTTGTCAGGTCATTTGTTCTGTCTACGTAGGATGTAACTTTAGTCACAATATTTAATTGGTATTCTCTTATGTACGTCCGCTCGACAGTAGTAACGGAACCTTGAGGGTCTTATCGGTACTGATAGTACCATTGTATAACAGAACACGTTAGCATAAAATTACAATAAATTATCTTGTCGGCTACTTCCGAAAGCTTTTCTTTCTCTAATATTTAATTGTTTGTGAAAGTTTTTGTTTTGAAATTTGAGGATGATGGAAAATTGACGAACAATGTTGAAAACGGAGAAAAAAACTATAATAGTTGAAGTGGTTATGAAATGAAATCGATTTATTTATCATTTACATTATTGGTTGAACGGTGCAACTCCTCGAGTGGTAGGTATTTCGAGAACGAACTAACCTATGACTTCAAATTTTTCCGAGCTTCATTTTTTTATAAACAACATCAAGTTTGATGTTGGTGCATACAACATGGGATAACTGTTTATAACTCCATGGGATTTGGCTGAGTGTTAGTGAATCATTTTGCAATGGTCCTTATGTTGGTAAGATTTCTCCAGATGCAAATCTATCACTATTGTAATTGTGGTTAGTTGTTGAATGTTTAATATGACGACGTTCCTTACGCAAGATGAGTGTGGTGTGTGGACTGTCTGAGGCAGTTGCCGTACATGCAATTATGATTACATTCCTCTCTCTCTCTCTCTAGACGTAGGTAGGTTTTGTTCACCGGTGATGTCATCAAGGCTTGCCCGCCGAGCTTTCTTACTTGCCCGTTATTTTATAACTGCAGCAGGCATATTGCAACAGACTGTACCACCGTAATCATCATGCCTTAGTATTAAAATTCTATTTACACCTAAAATTAAAAGAGATTACTCCAGCCCACGTTCAATGATGCTAAAAATGTTAGGGCAATATTATTCGGTACTAAAGTTTTTCACTGCAGAAGGAATTTATTGGCTAAACGGAATTTGGTTCCTAAATGATTTCTGATTCAATTTATTATACCTTCTCCAAGACCACAAGGAAATCGTATTTTAGAATCTAACTTCAGTATATCTGGAGCTATCTCTGATAGATGTCAGAAGTTAATCTTAAAGCTGAATTCGTCTGCTGTATATTATCTGTGTAGAGTGTAAAAGTGATCCTGGCAAACTTTTGTTTCCATGAAGTTGTCAAGTTCTCTCTGAGATCTAGACTAGTTCATGGGAGAAGTGTTTGTTTGTTTATGTCATCTTTCAAACCAACAAATCTACTCAAGGTCGGAAGTCAATCCTGGAGAAACTGTCACAAAAATAATAACAACGTCAATTTATATCTAGACGACTCATTCAGACTATGATCGGTCAAATGTCCCTCTATGTTGATTGGTAGTACTAGGTCTGGCCGTTCGATCCCGCTACTGTACCAGTAAGACTTTTTGTTTATATTTTTGTGGTTTAGACATTAATGATCGTTAATGATTTCTTATTATAATTTTTTATTTCCGCAACAAATTAAATGATCAATTTGAAACGGTGAAATTCTGAGTACGTATGTTTTGCAATTCGATTTAATCGATGACAATGATGACTGGGATGGATAGGTGTAGCTTTTTTTCCTAGCTAAGATTAGCTGTTTGTTAGCGACGTTCTTTAATGAAAGAGAATATACAAAGCGACCGCGGGTATTCCCGACTCCCTGTGTTAGCTGGCAACTGAAAGCTACCTTCCAAAGCCAAATTACATCCTTTCACTGCTCAAGGTGAACCTAACGCCTTTGCAAGACTCCAAGTTGTCAAATGGGTTAGTCCAGATATCGGGCAATGCAGCGAACTCGATTCCAATACACCCTGGCCTCAAACCGTTCTCAGAATCTGACCTCGACTTACCAGATTACAGGACCAAGACCACTGGTCGCCACTTCACAAGCCAGCTCACTCTCAAATTAGAATACAACTTTTCAGTTTGTGAAGATCTACTGGATTTCCAATCTGCTACGAATGAGCTGTTGGAATTTCAACCGCTGCTGAAGGAACATTTTCTCAACGTCCCTGCATCTCTGGTCTAGCGCCGAGTCTGTGATTGGGTATTGGCAAACAGCTGTCGCCGACTGTTCAGAGCGCCTCATGGCTCGTGGTCTAACTTTCCCTCTTCCCGCTGAAGTTGGTCAACTCCGGACGTGCAATGCTGTTTACCAATTACCAGTCAGCTGTGAACATCTGGCTCCTCAGCCTCTGCAAGTCTTCATCCTCAGCTTTATTCCGAAGAAACCCTCTTCTTTAAAATCCAGAAACGGAAAAATGCTCGTGATTCATTCTTGAAGTCAGATGATTTTCTTTGGTATTTTACTTGTAAAGTTCGCCAAACATATGTTGTTTTAATATTAGACATAAATTTACTATGTAAGTTCTATGGATTTGACGAGTAATTGGTAAACCCCATTAAGACAAGAAAGCATAGTGGTACATCATCAGATCTATGCAGTCTCTGACTGTACTGTATAAATTTTGGATAGTTGATTTTATACATTGTTACTCTACGTTCTAAAAATCTATTTGGAATATAGAAGTCGAGCCGGATGTTGTTTGCAATTGTCTGATGGTTCTGTAGCCACTCTTGTTTAGAGAGTCATGGTGTCTATTGTAGGCCTGGAGCCTGTCCTGCGTGACCTTGAGGTGTGACTTGCTATACAATCCAGCGACCTTCCAGCCTGGACCAACACACTATCCCCTGGTAACACAACACAATAACACGCAACAGTACTGATTTCACGTTTTCACAGTTTCACAGAGCCTCAGAGACACATAGTCTTGAGGTCATAAAACCACCCGTTATCCTTTTCAAAATATTTCCATCATATTCCATCTGCAATACGTTTATTATGAAAACCCATCTACCAAATTATGTATTCCTCAATCAAGTAGCAAGAATGATTGCACATTTTCCATAACGACCGTCCTTCACTAAGCGGATTGCAGAAGTCAATGTCGAATTCCAATGAAACCACTAAGTCAAGTCGCCTTTCCCAACTGAATTACTTAAAATCGTTATGCTTCATTATCTTGTGGTTTTAATGAAGAACATAATGCCAGTGTATGATCAAAAACATAATGGTGAAGGTTTGAACTGAACTGAAAATAGAGAAGTAGTTTTGTGTAAGTTAACCATAGCTTTTTGTTGTGTATTATGAGACATTGCTTCTTTCAGCAAATTTCCTTACATTCTAATACATTCATATGTGATGTATCAAAATTTGATAAAGACGATATCTCTACTTGATCTAATCTTCACACAATCCGCTTCTATTGCTGAATATGTATTCCTAGCCTCTGGAATAAATTATACAAATATCTGTTAGTTTCAAAGTAGGAATTGGACATTGTATTGAAAAATGATAGATATTTTAAATGTGATGCTTTATGATCAGTTTAGAACTTTTCGGCCAACACACAGTTTGATTATCTCCATATTCCATATTGTACAGGGAGAAAACTATTAGTTAGAAGATAACTTTTGTTAACTCCATTAATGATGGAGCTGACGCTCAGCCCAATTCTATGGATGCACCATTATAACATCCAAAATGCCAATTTAGGCATAAAAATGAATTTAAAATGTCATTTCTGTGGCTCAATCCATTCTAGGTATATCCTGCAAAAAGTTATACTATGCTAACGCTCAGCCAAATGCCATGCAGGGACATTTACCATTATCCAACTAAATATTGCCTATATAGAAATGAAGCGTCATGTGAAACTGAATTATTTTTAAAGATATCGTGCGGACAGACAGACAGACAGAAGTACCGTTTTTGAGTGGCAATAAACACCCAAAACAGCACTGTAGAGATATTCGGGCACTAAATGTCGTGAACCACGTGTACTTAGTGAGGCGCTGTTATAATTATAACACCTAGGTGTCGATACTATTTGTTATAGTACTTACTAAAGTTGCTCTAAGTACACTGGGAACAATTGCATTACATCGATTGTTCCTGATTGCGATATATCGAATATGTTGTGATGAAATATTCTTAAAAGCGCGCTGACAAAATACATTTGTTTTCTTGCAAAAATGTGTACAATAATAGTCATAACCGTCGTAAGCTTTAGTTACTGATCATCTTAATTTTATATAAAGTAATAAGCTAAAGTCATCATGTATTCAATGTGTATTGGTTCCTGAGATCTATTGCTTCTACTACGGAGTTCTACTCCCCTGACCTTAGGGGTATTGTTTGCAATATAACTCTAAAGATAACTGTTATCTCCAAAAGAGAGCGCTAAGAATTGTCTGGAGACGAGTAAAAATTGAAAGGAGCATTTTCAGATGAAGATAATCTTAAAATACCATAAGTCCGAAATGCTCCTATCAATTTTTTATCCGGCAGCAGTCGCAAGACAATCTTTACACCTCTTATGAAGATAAAAATTATCTTTAGATTATGCTGTAGTTCAGGAGGTACTGGATAACTCCGTAGTATGATTTATCGCGCAGTCTCTTATTTTAACAAAAACCTAAATTAGTTTAAAACGATGACCCATAACGTAATACCAGATATAAACATAGTCTGGTTCCTAATTACTTCAAACCTTCCCTCTCAATTACCTATTTTTTATTACCTAATGACTCAAGTTCTACATAACAATTCCACATGAAATAAAGCACACTTCTAATACTTAAATTCTTAAGATGTTTAAAGAATTCAGTGTTCTACAAGAGGCTCTTTTAAAGTTGTCTTCTTTTAACCAATTACGTAATTAGCTGTACGTAGCTTTGCTAAGACTATATTATTTTTGTCCGTACTATATAACCTTACATCTTATACAAATCTCCATTGTACTCTAAATATTATCTCATTTTCCAAACCCCAATAATTATTATAAATTGTGTAATTGTGTAATAAACCTAATACAAGAGTATACATGAAACCATATATCCGTAACATAACTCTTTCGAAAAAATTTGGTTTTCATTGAATTATGTATATGTCTTTGTCATTGTAAGTTATAGTGGATAGCTTGACATTAAGCATTCACTTGTCAAATTATTACCAACGCATGATATCGGAGATTGATCAAAGCCTTTAAATTCCTTACAGCGAATTACCCGGCTGGTAAGATAGTAGAGTGAGGGAGAAGATGAAATGGATCTGAATTTGGAAGTACGCATTGCAATTCATCGCTTTCGTCATAAGAAAGCAGTAGCAGAGGAAGTTCATTGCCAGCATATCTGTCGACCTCATGGAAAATTATGGCCTCATAAAGCAAGTCTGCAATGGCTTCCAGAAGTTGCAATTGCAATTCCACTTTACACTTGCATCACTAGCCACCACTGACCGCTGCCGCCGAAAGTAGGTTACTACCAACAGAACCAGTTCCTTGCCTCACCGAGTTTTAGATGTAAACATAGCTGACCTTGAGAAGCATTTCAACGTCATCGTGATCAGCTTACTCAGTTTTATTACCTCCATACTGGTCAGAGACAAAATAAAAAATAAACAGTTGGAAGAGAATTTTGCAGCTTCACGAGTGATAGGCTTCGCTAACGCTCAGCCAAATCTTGTTGAGGGATATGAACCATTATAAAATCTAAGTTGCCAATGTAGGCATTAAGATTTATTTAGAATTTCAGGTAATAGGTAACTTCGCTGACGCTCAACCAAATACTGTGGTGGGATTTGAGTCACTACAAAAATTCAAAATTTCAGGTTATAGGTAACTTTGCTGACGCTCAACCAAATACTGTGGTGGGATGTGAGCCACTACAAAAATTCAAGTCCCCTATGTAGGCATGAAGATTTATTTAGAATTTTAGGTTATAGATAACTTCGCTAACGCTCAAACAAATACTATGGTGGGATGTGAGCCACTACTTAAATTCAAGTTCCCTATGTAGACATGAAGATTGATTTAGGATTTCAGGTTATAGATAACTTCGCTAACGCTCAAACAAATACTATGATGGGATGTGAGCCACTACTACTTAAATTCAAGTTCCCTATGTAGGCATGAAGATTTATTTAGAATTTCAGGTTATAGGTAACTTCGCTGACGCTCAACCAAATACTATGGTGGGATTTTTAGGCACTACAAAAATTCAAGTTCCCTATGTAGGCATGAAAATTTATTTAGAATTTCAGGTTATAGGGAACTTCGGTGACGCTCAACCAAATACTATGATGGGATGTGAGCCACTACAAAAATTCAAGTTGCCTGTGTAGGAGTGAAGATTTATTTAGAATTTTAGGTTATAGGTAGTTTCGCAAACGCTCAACCAAATGGAAGCACAATTACCATCGTCAAACTCGATATTACCTGTAAGTGTCGTGTAAAATTTCAAGTCTATATACTCACATATACAATCACTTTTTCTGAGATATCGTATGGACAGAAAGACATAAGTGAAATTTTTCCAGTGCCTTAGTAATAGAATTTCCTAACGCTGAGTCAATATACTTTGATATTTTTCAAGTATTTTACATTAAAAACTGCAAAACCTTACTCTGACCTTTCATCAGAGATAGCTTAGATCGTGTAGTGCACCAAGGCTGAGACAGATTGACAGACAGGTTGAGACAGATGTAAAACAGCTGTTCACACCACACGCCATCTGAGTTAACTAGCATTCAACTACTAAATTGTTAAGCTCTCACTGCCTAGGTGTTATACAATAGGCTGCATGTTATCACGGTGATAGCACCTGAATGTATGTGACGTCATTTTTCTCATTGCTCTTGGGTGATGTAGTATGAGTGAACGACGCTCAATGAAAATGTTGAGGAATCTAAATTTTGTGAAAACTGATGTATAATACAGGCTGGTAGAGAAGTAAGTGGGTATAAGAGAGACAAGAAGACTAACACACGAAGAAACTAGGAAAATAAATTAATAATATTGGAATTGCAACAGACTCTACGTATAAAAAGTATAGGACGCAGATTGAGATAATATAAATATACTTATTCACCCAAAGGAAACTGTATGAACTGTAGGAAAGAGTAGGTGATTCAGAGATCGACAAGACTACTATGCTGTCTGTATAAGACAAAACAATCTCGCAGATAAAATTCAAAGTTGCAATAAAATGGTTGGAACCTCCTGAGTTAATTAATATAAGGGGAGATGGCGTTTATTTTAAAACGAAATATTTTAACACAAATCCAAAAATGCAGTAAATTTAGATCGAGTATAAAGTTAATTTGGATTGTATTGCTTCCTAATACAAATTAAAGTTACACAATATATTTATTGATTTTTTTACAAAACATATATCACTAGAGATGAATATAGTGCTATAAAAACAATCAATTCATCATTGCAATGTAAGGTAATGATTTTGCTAGTTTTATTTGCTTATTTTCCAAGTTCATATCCAATGTGTTAGGTATATGGAAATATACGTAGTGCAATTGCATAAAATATTTTCCATTTTTGAGGTGGAATAGAAAGGATTGCTATATTTTTCATTCCAATATCACTCAAAAGGAGAAAATCATGTTCTGAAGATGGCCATGCAGTTAAGCACTCAAAATGTATTATGTTTTGCATATGAGAAATAAGGAAAAATAGGATAGTTTTAAATTATCAGCATTCCTATAAATCCTATTTCGAACTTTGGCAATCCCTCAAACAAACCACAAGATTCAGTAAGAAGATAAGTGTCGTTTTATATCAGCTCTTAAATCTAGCAGCAATCCTTAAGTTGACTGCTCATAAGTAGAACAAATTCATAGATTTAAGCCAAATATTATTCTACGTCTATGAATATTTAAGCCGAATGAACCGGTTGTTACCAGTTCTATCCAGTTGGAGGCGGTGCTGCTGCTCTGCGCTCGACTGATTCACTTTCACTTGGCAAATCGTTCCTCAGGAACGCCTAATCTCCGGGAGGTCCTGTTCCCCGTGGCAACATCCTTCACAAGAGTTACATCAGTGATGAATGGTTTGACAAGTGATCAATGGACTTTGTCAGTGATTTTGCCATATCTTAGATTTTGTGTCATCGCGTGTTTCAGCTTCATAAGTCACAAGAGGAATAATTGGCTGAGTGTTAGTGAAGCCTATTATCACTCGAGGGGCTGGAAAAATTTTCATTTTTATCTATCCTATCCAATTTCACGATAATCTGTTCTGTTATCGTGAAAAAGAACTGACCTATGGATTTGAACTTTTGCATGAAGATTCTATTTAGGTAACATCGAGTTCGATGATGGTGCATATCACTCTATAAGAGTATTGGTGAAAATTTTGATATTTATCTTATGGGTAGCCACAATTGCAACGAGAAAATCAACGGGAAGAACAAATTTTTAATTAAGCTGAGTACAATCTTGAGTACTTTTAGTCTTTTATTTTGCATGTAGCTTCAGCAAAGCCTGTTGTACTTTGACTCAGTAAAATCATAAAACTAGTTGTTACAAGAATCAAGAAACATCAACAACCATGATTAACATACTACTTATTAGGTTTTGTTTTGTCTGACCAAAGCCCATTATGAAGTCCTGAGAATAGCATTATATGGTTTTGCCATGTCACATCTTATTGTTTACCAGTCAGTACGTTAGACACATTCAGTCCAGTTACTGTGTCAAAGTGGACAAAACAAAACCTAATAACTGTTATGTTAACATGGTTGTTGGGGTTTCTTGATTCTTGTAACAACTTGATTTATGATTTCGTGTCGTAAGTTCACAAAATAACTAGTGAGTTAAAGTTTTACGATAACTTAAAAAATTCAAACTTTAATTATCCACCAAATTTGATAAAGTAACATTAGAGACCTCTAGTTTGCGCCATTCTTCTTCTTTTGATAATACCTTTAAAGGGAAGTCACTTCTATGTTTGAAGTTTACTTTTGACAATGGAAGGTTTGTGAAGGAAACATTTTTACCGGACATTTATCTCGGTTCACTTGCTAGGGGTCCTATTTAAAAAAATTTACTTACCTCCAAAATATCCCATTTTGGGGAGGGCTGTCAAACATTTTCGTACAGAAGAAACTCCTCAGTTTGTAATATAAACATCCCCCAAAGTAAATCATTCCTATCTATTCATAAGAAAGTTAATAAGGTGAGGGGTGGTACTTTAAAGACACTCGGTATATCAGAGCAACTGCTCTATACGTAAAAGAATGATAGAATTTGCCACCATCATATTTTACATAAATTTAATAGTACACTACGTTTTCAGTATTGAAATCTGACCTCTTTTTCAGGTGTCAACAATTAATACACAATTTAAACAAGCACAATTATTTAGCGATTCACTCGCCAACTTCTAAAAAACAAGAGAACAACAAGTTGTGCGTCGTAAGGTTTCAAGCTTACGTTTATAGGCGTGAGAAGAAGGGCAAACATAAGAATGCACAATACAGGTGCACTACACAAACCGTGCTAAACGCACCAGATAAGGAGAGAGACCGATTTGGCGTAGGGCTTGTTCTTTTGTCAATTTGCTGACTGGGGCGTTCATTGCTATACAGAGTGTTCACAAAAGAGTGTCAAAAACTTCTTTGGCTTATAGTACTCATTATTTCAAACAAAAATATTTTATATACTTAGATCGAGAAATGTGTTATTGAGCCTCTACCTACTTTTATTATCTATATAGCTAATTAGTAAAGCTACAGATACCAATCTTTAATATATGCTATGAAAAATAAGAGAAAAACTAAAAAACATAATAGTTTGATTCGCTTGAATATTAACACAATGGCGCCTATTGAAGATATTTATAAGCAAATAACAAAAAAAACCAGTGTAGTTAGAAAATAATCACTTATATAATAACTATTTTGCAATCTTTATAACAATTTCAAGGGTACTTTTTCAACCAAATACGTCAATGCAAAGTGAGCACGACCACTTAAGTTGATGCCTCTCAACTGTGACGTGTTTGCTGAACCTGACTTGCATAAGCATACCTTTAAAACGGTCTTGCTTTCTTATGCTTTGGCGGATTTCGTTGAAAAACGTACCGTTGGAGTTGTTAAAAAAATTTCAAAATAATTGGTACCTTGTAAAGCTTTTATACTAATACAGGTTATTTTTGTTATTTGACTATTTTAACTATTTAAAGCAAATCGCACAATTTTTCTTAGTTTTCCTCTTATTGGTAATAGCCTATCTGAAAAGTTTGGTATCTGTAACTTGAATAGTTTTAGAGATACATTTTTAATATAAAAATGGAGGCTAGGCTAGCGACTCAACGACATTTTTTTACCTTTGTTTACAGGACATTTTTTGTTTGGAATCATTATTACTATCGGTCACAGATGTTGTGACACTCTTTAGTGAACTATACATCGATTAGTGTTTCTATTATTGTAATGAATATGTTGTTATATTAATAACATCATGTTTGTATAACACAATATGAATAAACCTTTAACACTTTTTAAACCTTTTATTTTTCTTTCGATGTACGTTTCGAAATCTGTGATTTCATCTTCAGGTACAAAATAAGGTTAAGGTTATTATAAAATAAATAATTAAAAACAATTTGTCATGTGTTTTTACTACCTTGGTGGTTGAATTTGTTGTATTTAATTTTATGTGAGATCAATGTATATTGTTTAAAAGTCTATCGAATAATGAATTTTTTGTTAGAAAATCTTTGTCATTTAATAATGTATTATGATTAATTTTGGCACTTTTGTAAATTTCAAAATGTTCTAAAGTAGATAATAAGCAATTTTTTTTGCTTGTGTGTAAAATTTCACGATTGTTTTCGATGTTAGTGTATGTATGGCCGGTGTTTCGGTGTTATTTAAATGGTCTGCATATTTTGAATTTGATGATATTTTCAATGCCTTTATGTATTCATTAAATCTAATTTTGAAGGATCGGCCGGTTTTGTCCAATATAGTGGGATTGACAATCGTTGCAATTTAATTTGTATACTCCACTATTGATGAATTTTTGAATTTTGATTTTGGTTTGTTGAATTGCTTTTGTTTTTAATTAAAAGTCCAAGGTTGTTCGATGTTTTGAATGCCAATTGATATCCTTGTTTAATAAAATGATTTGTTAATTTTTGTGAAAATGTTTACCAAGGTAGTCCTGGATTGAATGTATTTGATATCTATTTCTTCTTATTTTCCTTTCTTTTTGTACGTTTCCTTTCAATAATACATCAATCCAATGTTTTATATCCATTTAATTTTGGGCTATGTATTTTAAGTAATGTTTAAATTCTTTAATAAAAAATCTTTCAGTTTCCATAGGAATTTTGTGTAATCTGTCGATCAATTGATTTGAATGCAAGCCATTTTTTTGGTGATAATGGGTGATTAGATGGGGGAAGGGAAAAACTAAATCTGTGTTAATGTCGGTTTTTCTTCTGTAAATTTTGAAATTGTGCTTATTCTGGTTGATCTTGGTTCTATAGTCAAGATCAAGGTAGTTTAATTGCATTATTTTCTGTCAATTTTCACTGTTATGGATTTGGTTTAATAAGTAGTTTTTGAACATGTTTAATTTGTCATTTTTCATTTCCTTTTTTGAATAGACACTTATTAAATATAACATCGAACGTATCTGTGTAAATAATAAACTTATATGTGTTAGAATGTTTGTTTTTAATCGAGCTTAGTATGAAATTTTGGTCTTCTATATTGTCAAAGGGAAAATATATCAAGCCAATAATATCCGGATAGTGGTGATCACCATGTGGTAAATCCCTTCAATTGTTTTTGTATGTAGTAATTGTTGTTAAAAATATACTAAGTAATTTTTGTCATATTAAGAGTTTACTTAACTTTTGCTGAGTTCAAGTATTTCTTCAATTTTCTTGTTGTATTTAGAATGTTCTGTTCTGTTAAATTAATTATTTAAAATTCTATAAAGTCATTGTTTTCTTGGAACCTGGAACATTTGTGTATAAATTTTGTTGTATATCGAAGGATACAAACTTAACTGTTAGTTCGGTAATAATCTATATCCATTTAATTTTGTTTACTAGGCTCAAATGCTTGTTTTTTCAGTCTTATCTCAGTTTGTTAAATTTAGTAATGTTCTTTAATTATGCCTGTCCAAGTTATTATTGAGCTATAATTATAAGAAGGAAGCATTTTGTAAAATTTTACTAATGGGTCTTATTGGGTTAAGTATTTTTTTTGCGTGAATGTTTGGCAAACCTTTGAGGATTGGTGCAGAAAGGCCTTTCTATCATTTTTTAATTTCTGTTTTTTTGTTATTCGGAAAAATAATGATTAATTTTGTTTAATTGCCATTTCTTTGATATCTTTTCTGGAAAAGATTTCTGTAGGAAAGATCATTAATTTAAGTTTTTGTAATATTGTTATTAGAAATAAAGTTGCCTATTTTATCTGTAATAATTCAGTTTTGTTTAAAATTACAATTGAGTGTTACCATTTGTCAGCTTTACATATAACTAAATTGTAATCTATTTTTCAATTTTGTTGTTTATTGATTTTTATGCCTTTGGCCAATCATGTTTTGTCTTGTATTTGTGAGTTTCATCTCTCTAGTGTTTAAGGTTTATGACTTTTATCTTGAAATTTTTTTCATATTGTTTGATCGACTAACCACTCCTTGATTGATTTTTTTTGTCCCTGCATGGTAAACTTGTAAATTACTGTTTCACTTATTCAGGTATGCAGATTTGCTTATAAAGATTTTTCTTATTTTTTTGGTGTAAATTAAATATTTCAGTCCCATTGTTAAGAACGTTCTGTTTCATTTTTCATGTAAAATGTCATAGGTATTTAGATTTTGTTAATAATAACGTGGTGGAATTTTGTATCAGGGGGTAAATCAATTACTGGGTTCTGTGGGGATATTGATGTTGTTAATAACAAACATCATGGTTGTTCTGGGTTCTTGTAACAACAACGACGGCATAGTCCTGTTTATCCTTTTCAGAATCACCGAATGTCAGTAATCAATTTTAAAATTAACTAAAAAGTAGTTTTATATAACTCTAAGCGTAATCGGTGATAAGTGTTTGAAGAGATAGGAGTTTATTTATTAACTAACCTGCTTTTGTACAAATGACCCAACAGGATAGAACGAGTATATTGACCTTGGGCCGGAGAAACGGTGGGGGGGTGGTAAGGCGGACTAGTAGTTTTCAGCAGTCCAGGAGGTACCGCTTAGGGCCCCTACGAGGAAGTGTGGACCGTTCAATAGACACCTGTATCCATGATTGTTACTGATCATTATTTGAGCGCT
>NW_025781939.1:0-37117 GCF_021130785.1 Homalodisca vitripennis | reverse complement strand
CTTCAATATACAGTTATTTCTAAATTAGTATTCATCCAAAAGCTTTTTAGTTCTACAGATATTTTTATTTTGTGGTTATAAAAAATGTAAAAAGCTGGCGTTTGGATGCGTGGCATAAATCACCTATTTAAAAAGATTTATCTCCTTAACTAAGCGACAGAAAATAAAGGCATAAAAGCATATGAAGTTTAAATAAGCTACAGCCGGTTCTTATACAGACTAGTTAAGACTAGTCTAGGTTTTTCTGATTTCATAACTTCAAGAAATTGCAAATATAATAAATTAAAATATTTAAACGTAAAATAAAATGTTTATATCAAAACGTGTACATACCGATATTCAAACATTGTATATCCATATAAAAACATATATAACACACAATTTCATTATCTGTTATATATTGTATAAGTTATAACTTATAATTCCACCTGGACTTGAACCTGGACCTTTTACTTGCCGGGCGAGTATGCTACCATTATGCGTACTTTTTTATTATTCAATGTATGTTGGTATTATATTCAGCTATTGCTATTTATAAAAACGTTATAATGTAAATAAAAGTCGTTTGACAGTTATTTGGTTTTCCGATCATATGTTAGTTTGGTTAATTAAACACGTATGTGACAGAAACGCCCTGTGCTCTGTGGTGTAGTTGTACCGCAGGCACCCGGCAAGTGACA
This sequence comes from Homalodisca vitripennis, assembly GCF_021130785.1. Taxonomy (NCBI): domain Eukaryota; kingdom Metazoa; phylum Arthropoda; class Insecta; order Hemiptera; family Cicadellidae; genus Homalodisca; species Homalodisca vitripennis. The sequence goes on along the minus strand of NW_025781939.1, from coordinate 36,437 downwards.
GATCCGGGTTCGAATCCTGGCAGAGAAAGTATTTTTTGTGATTCAAAGCTTGTTGTAATAAAAAATTAATTAATAAATATATATACATATATTTATAAATATATATTGCGGCTTCGCACGCAATTTTTAGGATTGAATCCTTATAAAAAGCAATTATGATGTAATATGATGGGAGTCCTTCAAACATTTTAAAACGGAAGTAGGCATACATCAGTTACATATTATTTAAGTTAATAGTAAATAGTATCAGAGTTTGAATTAATTATTATATCATGTTTGGCACGTTTAGGAGCATTTCTGGTTATAATGAATTATATACATAACGTCACAGCTGAATCTGTCTTGTAATCCTGATCAAGCAAACACAAAGCTGGGATGGAAAATTACTTTGGTCAAAAACCGTATATTTCCAGTCCTTGTCATATATTTCAGATCTAAGATACTTCCAGTACCATAGTAGAGTTTGCCTTCTTGTTCTGACGAAGAAAAAAAAAAACTTATATAGGACCGAGATGCCTACTTCGATTAAAAAGTGCATACTTAAGACCGTTTAAATTCGCTTACCTACTATATCACAGGTTAGCTTGCCATATTGCCTCGATTAAAATACTATATACGTTCGATTATTAGTTCTCGGAAATCTATTTTGGTCAAAATCGTGTTGTCATAGTTGAGTTTGCTAGGACTGAAAAGCCTATTACGACCAAGGGGGAAGTCCTACCTACTTCTTATGTACTTCCGATATAAGGGGGAAATCCTTACTAAGGTTATGCAACTTTCCAAAATAATCGTTATTAAAGTTTTGCGTTACACTTATTTTTTGGACTGTAGCCAGTGAAAGAATGAATCGTTAAGGTATGTTAGTATTCATTTCTCTGTTTTTCCGTAAGCCATTGTTAAAATGTAATATCATAATGTCAAGGAATGTCGCCAGTTTAAAGTAACTTATGTGAACACATTGATAACTTTGTGCATTAAGTTTAGTTTTATAACAGTATTTAATGCATTAGATAATTTAATTCATCACTGGCGCAATCTGGAGTAAAATTGATATATTAATGCTTTATTTACTATCTGCATTACACTACTGTTCAAGCACTGTTTACTTATTATTGATAAATATCAAATGTAAACAGATGTTTCAGAAATTTTGTCGTACTATAGCTGTCAACAGCTGTCAAAATACGTTTCGTTATTATCATAACATACGAATGTAAACAAACTAATTTTTCAATTTGAATTCGACTTTATTTGGTGAAATGAATTTTTTATAGGTGGTAAAAAGCACTCTAAATGTTAATTCAGACCAAAAGCTATACCTGTTCCAAATTTCAGCACAATCTGTATAGCAGTTTCAGCGTGATTCGAGGACAAACCTCCAAACATCCAAATATCCAAACATTCAAACTTTCGCATTTATAATATTAGTGGGATATATAAAACAATGCAATTGAAGCAACACTTTCAACCATAGCTCTGTTATGTGCAGAAAATTGTTATGGATAAAATAAATGTTTAAAACGTTTAACCATAACTCTTCATTTGAATTCACTATAACCAATATTACAAAATCACACCTGCCTCACCGTTACTTACATTACATGAGATAACACTGCTTCAGTGTAGCGATAATAGCACTAATACACCTCCTCACATTGGTATGTCCATTACAATATTACTCAGGCTTCACATTGCCTCTCCCCTCCTCCCCATGACCATACCTGTCCTCCTGTCGGGCTTAAAGGATTTATGTGGCCAAGAGAAGGTTACGACATCTGTATCCGGTCCCATTACAGGATTGGCCATCTCCATCAGCTCACACTGTCATTTTTTGTCTATATCATTTTATGTGATGAGACAGTCTTGTTCCAAGTTTCGTAAGTAATGAAAACACTCTTTTTATTGTACAGCAAAACTACACCTGGGTTTGTTTCATAACAAATATTTGACTTAATTTTTTCTAGGTCAGTTATGTTAATAATTTATTTTAAAGATTACAAATGCAGTACATATATTTGAAATTATTCATAGTAATTTTACTTTTACCGGGTGTTTGAAATATATTCAGTGATATTAGTGGAAAGCAAAAATGGAAAGTAATTGTACATATGATTACTATTAAATTGTAATCGTTTACATTATCGTGTAAATAAAAATTTATAATATTTAATTATACAATATTTGTATTACGGTATATCCTGAATTTTGCATATTTGTCAGCGTTAAAATTTGTGCAAAGAGATCATTTTTCAAACATATTCCTAATCATCAGCAAATAAAATAACTTGCGTAAATTGTATTTAAGGATAAATATAACTAGGTACACGTTAGTTAATGTAATAGTAACTACTTGTGTTAATAAAGTTGGAGGATTAAATTGTATTATTACTTTATTTAACAATATCGTCATGTAAAGGTGTTATTATTGAATAACTAAACTATCGTAGTACAAATATAAATTTGTTTTATATGCTTCCATTCCATAGATCTTTATGTATCTTCGCCTATGTTACTCTTAATTTGATGACGTTTTAATATGTGATTAAGCATCTGAAGCCAGCATCTAATACTCATTTCGTGTTCAACAGTCACAATTGTTTTTATACATAAAGATATACAGTATTTAGTTAATATTTTTTGGTAAAACATACTTAAAGTTTGAATTTTGAGTCTGTAATAATAATTATAGGTTGTGACACCAGTGGTACGAAACATTGTTTAGGAAGTTTTTAGTTCAGTTTAATTTATCCTCATCTATAATAGATAAAAGCACATTTTCTTTTAACGTAAATTAAAAATATTATTTATTCGAGTTTAATAAGAAAGTTGCAATTTTATTTCGATTAAATGTTTTTTAAACGGGAAGATAACATTAATGTTATTTAATTATTTAATTTAATAACTTAACAACAAAAGTGGTTTTGTAAGCTTTAAGGAATTATATTTTAATTTCTAATAACTACAAGGATTGTCGAACTTGATGTGAAATTAATGAACTGCTAATTAATAAACAATTTTCAAAGTGTTTTTTTTTTTTAATTATTCTCGTGTTTATCTACCGTAATAAATATAATTATTTAGATTTTAGACCGGGTAATTAAGTGCAGTTAAACTAATCAAAACAGTATGTAAACGGATTTTGTGAAACTTGCGGGTCTCTCTTCAGGTTATATGCTTCTAAGAAACTAAGAAGTGTTTCCTCCACGAGGTCAACCACTTTCTCTTTGCTCTTTATCACTTAATCCACACCTGACAAAACATGACCGCTGCACGATCTATGTAAGCTCCTTACTCACAGTGTTTCCTGGTTTTGGGTCTCTAGCTAGACCACCTCTTAGCCCAGGCTTATGGTTAGTTTCAACTCTCTTCTTGGAAAAAATTAGTTTCTAATTTAAATACTTCTTTTAGCCAAGTTTGAATAGTTTGAAACCTCTTAACGATATTCTTAGCTGTTTTAAGTAATTGTATTAGTGTAATACAAGAATTACATTACGTTTTATTGGTTGTAATTATGATATAGAATCTTTCTATATTGTTTGTCTTTTGACATACCCTAAGGTTTCAATATAGGTCTCTTATATGTTCGCTAATGTAGACATAATACTACCTCACGAGATCACATTAGGAGTATAACATTTCTAACTGATTTTATTAAAATTGACATCATAATTGTCAATGATTTAGCTTCTTAACCAAAACCATTTATTAAGTTATTCATTTGTACAGACAATTCAGTTGAACTATATAGATTTATGAGCTTTTTTACACAATACTGTTATAAAAATTTTAACCAAAATTGAATACCACTAGTGAATCATACCACATATTCCACTATTAATTTAATTTTGCGAGGCCTTTCAGAATCTATGATTCCATCATCAGGCAACTTCAAAAATAAAAAGTAAATTAACATTGGGATATATGTTATGATTCACTATTGGTATTAAATTAAAATATTTCCAATGGTCCAAGAATCTTCATTGTAATCACATCTAGATTAAATGTTAAGTGCTTGAAATAAATAGTGATTTTAGAAAAAATAATGCAGTCATGTTTATTTCTATATCTTGTAAAGTGGAATCTTCTCATGATGCAGTCTGCTGAATATAAATTTTGCATATTTAAATATTGAAGGCATTATTGTTCTTATTAATAGATCAGGAAAAATACCAAGTAAAATCCTCATTATAAATAGTCATAACTCAAAAAAGAACTCAAGTAATGTCAACTTGTAAAGAGTTAAATTATATAAATTAATCTATACCAGGCATATAAAATCAACAGTTATAACAAACCAGTTTTCTTTGTTTAACGTTTTTTATTAACGATGGAAGGTTTGAAAGGATAACAGGATTTCGTAAATTTCCATCGTTATATGCTACAAAAAGTAAAACACAGAGTTTCGAGGCTGGAATCTATCTTCTGGTTTTTACCAACTGATACAGTCTAACAAATATATTAGTAAAAAACTAATAAATATTGCGAATTTACTATAATTATTATTTTAGTATAAGTTTTATATTAGTGGGAACGTAATGGTTGAATTTGATGCTGCAGTAGTTTGGAAAGCGCGTGATTTGTTTCTAAAATTATAATCTGCTTTGAAGTCTTGTTACTTCCTGTTAACTCATAATAACTGCTTTAATAATTAAATGTATATTATACTTACCTAAAATTTTCTATTGAAAATAAATTTTAAAATATAACAAAAATTGCATGCCAATGTTAATTTCCGTCTGAGCTGTATTTTTATAAAATTTTATAATCTCAATAAACTTTGGTTTTACACTAAAATAAAACTGGTTCTTCAATTATGTTGATACTAATTGTGAGTATTACCTGAAACCCTTCCCCCTAAAAAAGTAGAACAAGATTTTAAATACCCAAATATGGTACTAATTATTTTCTAAATTTATCACCTTATTGCCTGTTTGAACTGATAGTAAGTTGGCACACAATAAGCTCAGGTTGACGTGTGAGGATCTATGAATCCACCCCAATATCCCAAAGGATAGTAAGTTGCCGATAAATTCTGTTGGCATGTTACATAATTTTAATGATCTGAACTGGGAGATGTTGCGTTACGTAGATGCCCCACAATTACCTAATTGGATGTTTCTGCTCGGAGTATATTCTGTAGGCGTCTTCCGCAATAAATACGCTTCTTCCCTTAGGTCACGTTGTTTCTTATTATTACTGATCTTCACAATATAATAATGGTACTATTATCAACCCTTGATGAAGACCTCTTCTCCTGTCTTTTCCTTATACTAATATCTGGCTTATATTTATTTAGTAACATATATACTATACTATAACAAGCCTTATACTAATATATAATTCAAAATATTAAATTATAATTTATATTAGAAGCCAGAAGTAGATTAGATAAATTTATACTCATTATTTTATTAAGAACGCTTCCATATGTTATATTTGCTTAAGGAGATAAAGAGGAAAAATTATATAAAAATAAAGAGTATAATTTACTCTCAAGATAATGAAATGGTACTGCCGCAAACTTGGGTTTAATGTTTTTCAATCCGAGGGTTTCTGAAGATACCCGGATGGAAATTTCGTCCTCTTTCCTCATACAGGCACATTAATAAAACGAAATTTGGATATTATTTCTGTTTCTATTTACCTAACCAAGTGCGAAGAAGTCAAGAACAAGCGCCCGTTTTGTATGGTTTTAGTAATAAATAGAGATGTCCTAGCACATCGGTTTCTATAAGGAATACACGTATACATTAGGTACAAAGTGTTCAATTAAATAATCTAAAATATGTTAAAAAGTACGTCAATATTTTCTACATGACAAAGTTAGACTAAAAAGTTAGACTACTTGAAAGATGATATAAATAGAGTTGAATAGGTAATCATAATGAATGGGTAATTTTATTGCATATATAAACAACAAATTAGTTTTTAAAATTGAAAATAATCTAAATTATAAAAATAAAAAACTAAATTTGCGTACAGGTGAATTTTGTTAGCCTATACGCCGAAATCATTAGAACAAATTGTAAAGTTTGGTAGAAAATATAATATTAGATACGTAGTTAGAACATTATAACATATTCAGACAAAGTATCGTTAGTGATACGTCGTTGTGTGGCAAATATTTCCAATATCAAAACAGAACTTAATTTTAGAACCAAAGAACAAAAAAACAAAAGTAAAAACAGGTAGTGAACTAACTTAAAAATTCTCAACAATGCAGGTCTGGAAATTTCGATTTCGTTATGAAATGAAGTTAAATAAAACAAAATAATACACTTTTAAGATTATTTTTCTCATTGAGCGTCGAAATTGAAATTGTAGATCAACCGCTAAGTCAAGTTCTATTTATCGGATCATATTACAGCCTGAACCCTTCGCGGTACAGCTGGAAGGCTAGTAAATTTCACAATAAGCTAACTAAAAATATAAAATTGGAAATAATTTTCTTGTAAAATTTATTTTTACAATATTTATGATAGGTCGACTCTTGAATAGTCTTCGAATTAAAAATAATTCTTCTACATTCTCCTTTTTGATCAATAACTTCCAAAAGAGACAGCATACGATATTGTTACTAATAGTAACAATATGTAAGATGAAAGAAACTTATAGAACGGTCAATCCCCCCCCTTTCTAAAAAGGTAGGATTTTAAGAGTCAGTAAAGTGTTATTAAGGGTAGAAAATACCGATCGTATCGTAAAGGGGCAAAGATTTAGCTTCTTAAGCGATAGATTGTAAGTTAAATTCTAAGGGAGATAAAATTTACAAATGGGTATGAGCCATTTTAATTTAAAATTGTTTATATAAGCTATTAAAATATCATGTTATGGATTTAAAACGGGAAATTTTATATGTGAAATATATATAGAAGTATATATGTAGACACTCATATATGCCTATATAGTGCACCAATTTGAGTTCCAAAGATAATTTGTATTCAAACACTTCAAGCCGATGATTTTGGATTATAAGTGTGAAAGGGAAACTTTGAATAAAACTAGACTAATGTATTGAAATAAGCGCCGTCACTGCACACTTTTGTCTGAGTGTGCGAGTGTGAGAGTCTCTATTCTCTTTCGTCTCTCGGGCTTCCCATTAGACAATTACCTGCTTACTGTGGCTCTCCGGCTCTCACAGCCGTCTTGTTACTTGTTACTTACTCCGTGCGTTAAGGCTCTCTTAAATATCCGAGGTTTTTATTATAACATAGTTTAATTTGAGTGATTGATTCAGTGATGTGGAATAATTTATATCACAGAAGATTTTATTTCACCAATGCGTCGAAAAATATTTACATCAACATATTCTATGGTGCAAATTTTCATAACATTTGTGTAATTTATTTATTTTTTTAGGGTAAGCCCAATTCAATTTTTACCCTTATTCTGACCATTCTCATGGTCCTTAGCATGTGCGAGGATCGTGAAAAACTGATTAGGGAATATATGGTACTGATAAAAATGCTGCGGTGCAGGAAGAAATTGAAGCTGCGCTGCCTTTAACTCAGATGCACAGTTAGATCGCTGGCTTATCGGCTCTCCCAAATATCATAATTGATCACAGTCAATTCATCATTTCCTTTCGTGTGTTGTTGCTGGCTTTAGTAAATTTGGGTTATATAAAACCCTCAAGACTCTAAATTGAGTTTTTGATCTGCGAAGAATTCTAGCCAATAACATCAACATTTGAAGAACTTCAAACTAACCATTTCGTTTACTCATTAGAATTCTTTAGAGCCTTGATGTTGCAATCGTAAATGTTGTTAAATAAATTTTGTTACAGATTGATTTGCACAATTTTAAAAATCAATCATATTCTTTGTACTGATTGTAAAAAAATATAATCGATTTTAAACCAGAAATATAAAACTTTGAGGTTTGCAAAGTTTTAGAGGGCACGCAAGTCGCGCATCTGAGGCTCCACCTTGAACGTTAAGTTTAAACCTGCGTTATAAATAGGAGTTCATCTCAGATTTATAAATGTTTCACTGTAAAACTGAAAGAAGTGTCACAATACTTATCATGTTGCAAAAATATGATTATCTGTTAATATTAATATTTTAACATTTATCCTCAATATAAATGTTCTTATACGAAATACTATATTGACAATAAATAGGTAGTTCCATTATATAATCGTAATTGTTACAGTTCATCAGTATGGAGTCGCAAAATTATTAGTTTATTATTTAATCAAACATAAATAACCTAAACATTACAAATTTGAAACGAATTTCTATTTATAAGGCAGTTTTAAACTTAATGTTTAAATCAGGGCCTCAAATGCACCGGTGGCAGTTCACTTAATTTCAAGTTTCAAACTTGCGTAGTTTTGGAGTTGTACCATCTATTTCACCAATGACTCAAACTGTATTTCATTCATATGTGAAACATGATCAAATTTGACCCTTTACAAACTAACCAACAAAGTAAAATATTTAAACTCCATTATAGCTATCTAATCACACGTGTAAAATATATTTACTCTCTTTTCCTTCTTATATCAAGTATGAAACATTCCACATCAAAGGGGAAATGTTAGCAATAGGGAAAATAAATGTACATATTGTGACAGGAAAACGTTTGATAAAAGTAACGTAACAGTCTAATTACTTTCTGACTTGTGCAATATTAAAACATTCCAACTTCCTATTGCTCTAGTTCTAACATTAGTCTTTAATTTAGTGTTATTTAGGAAAATTAAGTAATATATTCTATGTAGTTAGGAAGACACGAAAGTTTTGTAAATTTAATTGTTTCAAATTGTGTACATTTATAATAGGCATTTTAAGAAATATAGTTTCCAATAAGTTTATACTCCTCTTTGATAAACCATTTCAAGTAGACTTTAATCATCACAACATCAATAATGATTAGAGTATTTTCTTCTTCTGTCAGCATAGCCCTTACTTATACAACCACACCGGCTTTATCTGCTGCACAGAAAAAGGCTGTTAGACAACAAGCTGGAGGTCATTTAGTGGTACACTGAACCGCTCTCGCTTAATCCGAGCAACAGTGATACTCTGTGGAGAAAGGTCAAGTCTACAGCAATACTGTCAGCTACACCTGGTTCTGGTTATTTATCCAACAAGCTGTTGGAAATTATGTACTGGTACACTGAACAACTCTCGCGTAATCCGATCAACAGTGATACTCTGTGGAGGTGAGTCATCTACAACAATACTGTCAGTTCCACCCAGCTGTAGGTATTTAGACAACAAGCTGTTGGATGATGTGTAGTGGTACACCGAACCGCTCTCGCTTAATCCGATCAACACCGAAACTCTGTGGAGAGGGGTCAAGTGTACAACAATACTGTCAGCTCCACTCAGCTCTGGATATTTAGACAACAAGCTGCTGGAGGTCATGTAGTGGTACACTGAACCGCTCTCGCTTAATCCGATCAACACCGAAACTCTGTGGAGAGGGGTCAAGTGTACAACAATACTGTCAGCTCCACTCAGCTCTGGATATTTAGACAACAAGCTGCTGGAGGTCATGTAGTGGTACACTGAACCGCTCTCGCGTAATCCGATCAACAGCGATACTCTGTGGAGAGGGGTCAAGTCTACAACAATACTGTCCGCTTTACATTGTTCTGGTCATTTAGCCGACATTTGGCAAGCAGTCAATTTATAGACAGTATTAGTGAAAACCATTTTGGTAATGAAAATACTATATGAAGGTATGCACTTTAATACATCACTATAGTCAGACACATATTATAAAGTAATTAATAATAATTATTATTTTATAAGCAATATTGCTAAGATAAAGCTCTTTACGTTCTATCTACAACATCAAGGTTTGAGACGATTTTGTGCTTATTAATGGACCTAACAAGCGGCAGTTTTTTCTTTTAAATACTTCGAGCGACAGGGAAATTTTAGTTCAATTCATTTTTGGCGCTTTACCTACACAACTACCAGTACAATGCGTCAACGGTTGAATAAACAAAGATATAATTAATAAAAGCTTCACAGCTATTTAACAAGTTTAAAAAATTCATTAACATTTAGTTAAAACTAGATTTTTGGATATGTGTAAGCCGTGCAGTAGTCAATTTAATATATTTTCTGATTTATTCATAAATTAACATCTAATTCTCTAGGATTTAAAAACCTTAAATTATAAGAAGAGCAATAGTTATTGATTTTGCTTTGCAGTGTAAGTAGTTTGCATACATAAAGTACAGATGCTTCTTGTAGTGTCTCAAATATTAGAATAAATTTGTAATTTAAATGTAAATGTTGTATCTATTCTATCCACACAAGTAATTTAATGATTGGAATGAAATTAAAATCGTGCTACTTAAACTTCTTGCCTCTTATATATATATTATTACCTAAGCACAAAGACCAAGAAAACATGACAGTTGGGCCACATCCTTGCAATAAACCAAGGTGTTTAGTTTGCAACATGTGCTCTACTTCAAAAACATTTACAAGTAGTTCTACACAAAAATCATACAGTATATTTGAAGACTTAACATGTGAATCAAAAAATATTGTTTACCAAATTCAGTGCAAGTTATGCCCTAAAGATTATATTGGTTCAAACGATAAATTCACTTAGAACAAGGATGACTGGGCACAGGTATGCATATAAACATAAAAAAAACAGAGCAACCTGTAGTGGCACATGGCTTAATACATAATTTAAATTTTGAAGAAACATTTTCAGTAAAACCAATTAGAAAAATATCACAAAATTTAAGTACACACAGTCTGAGAACCATGGAACAAGCCCATCAACTCGTCACTAAATCAAAATTTCCAAGTGGATTAAAATTTAAGGTGACTTAGTCAACAAAGTGAATTTATAAAATTAAATCATATGTTCACCATTTTACAATAATTCATTCTTATTTTTCATTTTCTGTGTTGATGTTTTATGTTTATTCTGTTCTTATAGCCCTATTTATACAATTTTTGTAATTTCCTGAAGACGGCTTAAGCCGAAATATAGAAAATGTTTATTACAATAATTGAAGAATTCTTATTGAAGATTAATATATATATGTATGTATACATATACATACATACATACGTTATTTAAGCAGAGGGCAATCCCTTCCTAGCCTTTTTCTACAATTCTAAAGGAGTCACTGGCCTGTTCGATAATCTTATCAAACAGAATAAGACAGAGAGTCAGTATCGCACAAATCCGATTGTACTGATAACAGTGCTTCAGTCTCATACAGTGACGTTATCTCTAACTCGTCTCATGGCTCAGACTGTGCGGCCATCTCCTTGTACCGATAAATGTGCTTTAGACTTTCTATCTGGTACTGTGAAATTTCGAATCCCGATGTAAGGAATTTGAACTAATAGAAGGAAACGAGTTTTTCAACTGACATTATGAAATAAATTAATTAAATTTACACTAATTATATTTAGAACCTCTTGGTATTATTAAATGCATGGAATTTCCAGTGTACATTAATTAGTAATGAATTGTAAATACTTAGATGTTATTAGATACGAAAATTCAACAACCTTGTTGTCCTTCTCAGGCAGGAGCTCAGTTTGTCAACAAACTGCCAAATTTTATGAAAAGTGCCGCAATGCCTAAGGCATTTAAAACTCGACTGAAAACTGCATTGCTCTCAGAAGCTTTTTACAGTACAGACGAGTTCATGGCACATGTTTGGGTTACCACATAATTGGCGGACTGACGCTGGTACTAGAGTGGGAAATTCGAATGAATGAGCAGTAGGATGGATGGAATAAATTGTATGTATAAAAGTAACCTAGATGTAATGTATGAATCCAAAGTTTTAGCCTATTTTCTTCCTTGAAAATTGCTATAACATGTAAATGTTCTAATGCAATAAAATTATTATTATTATTATTGCTGAAAAGAAATGGATAATTATATTAGTCTGATTTATTAACTTTGCTATATCTTGTCCAACCGTTTATATCCTCTACACTAAAAAGCCAAATTTTGTGCTTGAGATTGATTTTGTACGTATGCATTATGTAGTTCTTTAGAAACGTTGTGTTATTTAAAAATAAATGTTGTTTACTCTGACTACGTATTTTCGTTGCATCAAATCATGTTTCAAACTCCATGAAGATCTCATGAATATTCATACGTTGATAAATATGTAAAACGTTGAAGTGGTTTTCATAATTACATGACAGTCTAGCTATGTTCAATATGTTACAAGTAGATTTTTTATTGCACTGTAATTATTTATCTCGAGAGTAAAGTTGTGTAAAATTTGAATGAGCGAGTGTTCCTTAAGCATATAAACGATTATTGAACTTAAACTAGTTCCCTTCTATTTAGTTAGGGAATAAAACGGTCTATCGTGCAAGACAATATTAACAGCCGTCCGTAGTAAAATGACCTTGAGAGTTCCACAATAAGAACGATGTTAAACTTCATGCAGTTGAACGAAAATTTAAACGCTTTTTAGTTTTCCGATATATTTATAGTTTATTTAGAAAAATGTCAAACCTATATTAATTTAAACAAACTCTCCAATAATATAAAGTTTTTTATTTTTGTGAGGCCTTTCGTACTCAATGAGTACGTCTTCGGACTCACACAACTCCAAAAATAACAAACTTTATATTATTGGAGAGTCTGTTTAAATTAATATATCATTTCCAATAAGACAAGAGCTTCAAGAATGTATCAAACTTAGTTGAACTTTATAGTTTTAAATATTCAAAGAATACAAACTTTACAAAAAAACCAAAAAAGCATTTTGATTTATATATTTAAATTAGACATATCCAATAAAGCTACGATCAAAAACAAGGGAGTAAAACTGCATGAGATTTAATGTTAATCTCATGAGGAATATTCAAGGTCATTTTACTACAGCTGATTCGTAAGATTGATTTTCTGGTTTTTAGTGTTTCATTCATTCTTAAATATCCTTTCTATCGCAGTATGAAAGAAGAAATGCAAGTAGTAACATTGACCATTTTTCCCTGTACTATTTTATAATGAGTTTAGTTTTGGATATCCAGAATGTACGATATTTAAATATTACATTTACAGATATTCCAGGGTGTAAAGTGATTGAATATTTATATACACACACACATATATATATATATATATATATATATATATATATATATATATATATGTTATATATATATATTATATATATATATTATATATATAACTTTATATATATATATATATATATATATATACTATCAGTTATTCTAGGGTATAGAATATTTAAATATTTTACTATAAGATATTATACAATGAAGAGTATTTAAATGTATAGTATCAGATATCCCAGAGTACGATACTATAAAATTGAATATCCAATATTCAAATACAATATTTTCATGTCTTCTGGAGTGTAAAATATGTACAGCATTTTATGTTTAATTTACACTCGTATACACAATTTAGACAAATAATATAAATTTAATTTAAAACGTACAGTCCTTCTTTTCTTTTCCAGAAGCAATATTGAAAATATGAGAATGTTTATAGTTAATAATTGCATGTAGAACCAAAAATCTCTAGTTTTTCGAGTATAATAATAATATGACTAAAATGTTTCCTTAAGGGGAAACCCCTTATGAGTCACATTTATTAGGACCATATCATCTTTATTATGGAGATAATAGATAATTCCCTTATATACATTATGTAAACTTTTACGTTTTTATGAGCATAATCTATAATTAGAAACAGTAAAAGGTTTTCAAACTGTATAACTTTTTGTATACCTTAGGACAGTTTTAAATATGCAACGCTTGACAGCTTGAATTGACAACTATAAGTATAAAACTCAAGAAAATCGTTTCATAAAGTGAGTTATTAGTGGGGTTAAGTTACATTTTAAAGGGATGGATTCCTTTTCAATATACTTCTCGCATAGTATTGCTTATTTATTCATATTTTACACAGTGATATAAAATATATTGAACCAATAGTGTAAATTCTTTGATTAAGATTTCCAATTGATGATGGAAGGTTTGAAAAGATGGTAGGATTTCGGATATTTGCCATGGTTACAAATTACAAAATGTATAACAATACGTTACGAAGATATCACTCTATTCTCTTAATTAGGTAAAAGGAATTTAATTTATACAAATTACTTAAACCTATAACGTGGGATACTTTACTACCATTAACAATATTTAAAAATATATTATACTCGACAACAGTTTGAAGTGCAAGCATAAGAAAACTAAGTCTTTATCTTTAGTTTTGCGTTCTCTATTTTGTGTTTCTTTCATAATTCAAGAGGTAGATGAATAAAGCCTTCCCAACACATCTACCCTTATCATATATGACTATTTTTTTCATTATTCACTTTTTTTAAAGCTTTGGTGTTAAATAATACCATTAACGTCATGCTTGTGGAGGAGAAGTACAGTCAGAGACGAAGTGTCATTGGTTCAGGCATTGACTCTCTACTTACACCCTCATTAGTTTGTGTTCTTAGTAAACGTGTCTGTGGTAAGGAACTCAAATCTGAAACTGTATCACAGCAGCGATACAATCCGGATATTGTCTCATAGCACCGAAAATGTGGGATCATCTCATACCACCTAAACTTATGGATGTTTTCAATCGGTGATGTGTGGTTAGGTAATACTAAGCAGCACATAAATATCTTCATTTTAAATAAGTTTTTTCCTGTATTGCCGGCTACAACTTATAATGAAGACTCATAATCCTGACAGAAGAGCACGAAATTCGCCAATGATTGGGAAATCTCTAAACATTATCATAAATTAAAAAAAAAAAACGCAATTATAAAAATTTACAATTACGCCTCTCATCATCTTAAAATGTTCTGCTTTCCTCGTTTCACGACTAACTAAATGATACAATAAATTATGTTTTATGGACATTTCTATCCGTTATTTAATATCCGCGCTTTCCTGAATAATAAATAATACAGGAGACCACAGAAACACATGTTTCCAAAAACAAGATAACACGAAATATTTCCATTCACGGGCATGAAGACTCATCCCGAACACAAACAATCAAAAAGCGGCTTACCATCGAACAGTCAGAGCAATCGGCTCTCTGAGCTTCAGTCCGTGTCTGTTACGTTTACTGTACAAACTCTCGGTGTCGGCTGCAGGATTACAGGAGTGGTCACTTCTCTGGTTATCCTGACATGGTTCGACACTTCACTATCGGCTCTCTGAGCTCCAGTCCGGGTCTGTTGCGTTTACTGTACAAACACTCGGTGTCGGCTGCAGGATTACAGGAGTGGTCACTTCTCTGGTTATCCTGACATGGTTCGACACTTCACTATCGGCTCTCTGAGCTCCAGTCCGTGTCTGTTGCGTTTACTGTACAAACACTCGGTGTCGGCTGCAGGATTACAGGAGTGGTCACTTCTCTGGTTATCCTGACATGGTTCGACACTTCACTATCGGCTCTCTGAGCTCCAGTCCGTGTCTGTTGCGTTTACTGTACAAACACTCGGTGTCGGCTGCAGGATTACAGGAGTGGTCACTTCTCTGGTTATCCTGACATGGTTCGACACTTCACTATCGGCTCTCTGAGCTCCAGTCCGTGTCTGTTGCGTTTACTGTACAAACACTCGGTGTCGGCTGCAGGATTACAGGAGTGGTCACTTCTCTGGTTATCCTGACATGGTTCGACACTTCACTATCGGCTCTCTGAGCTCCAGTCCGTGTCTGTTGCGTTTACTGTACAAACACTCGGTGTCGGCTGCAGGATTACAGGAGTGGTCACTTCTCTGGTTATCCTGACATGGTTCGACACTTCACTATCGGCTCTCTGAGCTCCAGTCCGTGTCTGTTGCGTTTACTGTACAAACACTCGGTGTCGGCTGCAGGATTACAGGAGTGGTCACTTCTCTGGTTATCCTGACATGGTTCGACACTTCACTATCGGCTCTCTGAGCTCCAGTCCGTGTCTGTTGCGTTTACTGTACAAACACTCGGTGTCGGCTGCAGGATTACAGGAGTGGTCACTTCTCTGGTTATCCTGACATGGTTCGACACTTCACTATCGGCTCTCTGAGCTCCAGTCCGTGTCTGTTGCGTTTACTGTACAAACACTCGGTGTCGGCTGCAGGATTACAGGAGTGGTCACTTCTCTGGTTATCCTGACATGGTTCGACACTTCACTATCGGCTCTCTGAGCTCCAGTCCGTGTCTGTTGCGTTTACTGTACAAACACTCGGTGTCGGCTGCAGGATTACAGGAGTGGTCACTTCTCTGGTTATCCTGACATGGTTCGACACTTCACTATCGGCTCTCTGAGCTCCAGTCCGTGTCTGTTGCGTTTACTGTACAAACACTCGGTGTCGGCTGCAGGATTACAGGAGTGGTCACTTCTCTGGTTATCCTGACATGGTTCGACACTTCACTATCGGCTCTCTGAGCTCCAGTCCGTGTCTGTTGCGTTTACTGTACAAACACTCGGTGTCGGCTGCAGGATTACAGGAGTGGTCACTTCTCTGGTTATCCTGACATGGTTCGACACTTCACTATCGGCTCTCTGAGCTCCAGTCCGTGTCTGTTGCGTTTACTGTACAAACACTCGGTGTCGGCTGCAGGATTTCAGGAGTGGTCACTTCTCTGGTTATCCTGACATGGTTCGACACTTCACTATCGGCTCTCTGAGCTCCAGTCCGTGTCTGTTGCGTTTACTGTACAAACACTCGGTGTCGGCTGCAGGATTACAGGAGTGGTCACTTCTCTGGTTATCCTGACATGGTTCGACACTTCACTATCGGCTCTCTGAGCTCCAGTCCGTGTCTGTTGCGTTTACTGTACAAACACTCGGTGTCGGCTGCAGGATTACAGGAGTGGTCACTTCTCTGGTTATCCTGACATGGTTCGACACTTCACTATCGGCTCTCTGAGCTCCAGTCCGTGTCTGTTGCGTTTACTGTACAAACACTCGGTGTCGGCTGCAGGATTACAGGAGTGGTCACTTCTCTGGTTATCCTGACATGGTTCGACACTTCACTATCGGCTCTCTGAGCTCCAGTCCGTGTCTGTTGCGTTTACTGTACAAACACTCGGTGTCGGCTGCAGGATTACAGGAGTGGTCACTTCTCTGGTTATCCTGACATGGTTCGACACTTCACTATCGGCTCTCTGAGCTCCAGTCCGTGTCTGTTGCGTTTACTGTACAAACACTCGGTGTCGGCTGCAGGATTACAGGAGTGGTCACTTCTCTGGTTATCCTGACATGGTTCGACACTTCACTATCGGCTCTCTGAGCTCCAGTCCGTGTCTGTTGCGTTTACTGTACAAACACTCGGTGTCGGCTGCAGGATTACAGGAGTGGTCACTTCTCTGGTTATCCTGACATGGTTCGACACTTCACTATCGGCTCTCTGAGCTCCAGTCCGTGTCTGTTGCGTTTACTGTACAAACACTCGGTGTCGGCTGCAGGATTACAGGAGTGGTCACTTCTCTGGTTATCCTGACATGGTTCGACACTTCACTATCGGCTCTCTGAGCTCCAGTCCGTGTCTGTTGCGTTTACTGTACAAACACTCGGTGTCGGCTGCAGGATTACAGGAGTGGTCACTTCTCTGGTTATCCTGACATGGTTCGACACTTCACTATCGGCTCTCTGAGCTCCAGTCCGTGTCTGTTGCGTTTACTGTACAAACACTCGGTGTCGGCTGCAGGATTACAGGAGTGGTCACTTCTCTGGTTATCCTGACATGGTTCGACACTTCACTATCGGCTCTCTGAGCTCCAGTCCGTGTCTGTTGCGTTTACTGTACAAACACTCGGTGTCGGCTGCAGGATTACAGGAGTGGTCACTTCTCTGGTTATCCTGACATGGTTCGACACTTCACTATCGGCTCTCTGAGCTCCAGTCCGTGTCTGTTGCGTTTACTGTACAAACACTCGGTGTCGGCTGCAGGATTACAGGAGTGGTCACTTCTCTGGTTATCCTGACATGGTTCGACACTTCACTATCGGCTCTCTGAGCTCCAGTCCGTGTCTGTTGCGTTTACTGTACAAACACTCGGTGTCGGCTGCAGGATTACAGGAGTGGTCACTTCTCTGGTTATCCTGACATGGTTCGACACTTCACTATCGGCTCTCTGAGCTCCAGTCCGTGTCTGTTGCGTTTACTGTACAAACACTCGGTGTCGGCTGCAGGATTACAGGAGTGGTCACTTCTCTGGTTATCCTGACATGGTTCGACACTTCACTATCGGCTCTCTGAGCTCCAGTCCGTGTCTGTTGCGTTTACTGTACAAACACTCGGTGTCGGCTGCAGGATTACAGGAGTGGTCACTTCTCTGGTTATCCTGACATGGTTCGACACTTCACTATCGGCTCTCTGAGCTCCAGTCCGTGTCTGTTGCGTTTACTGTACAAACACTCGGTGTCGGCTGCAGGATTACAGGAGTGGTCACTTCTCTGGTTATCCTGACATGGTTCGACACTTCACTATCGGCTCTCTGAGCTCCAGTCCGTGTCTGTTGCGTTTACTGTACAAACACTCGGTGTCGGCTGCAGGATTACAGGAGTGGTCACTTCTCTGGTTATCCTGACATGGTTCGACACTTCACTATCGGCTCTCTGAGCTCCAGTCCGTGTCTGTTGCGTTTACTGTACAAACACTCGGTGTCGGCTGCAGGATTACAGGAGTGGTCACTTCTCTGGTTATCCTGACATGGTTCGACACTTCACTATCGATACAATGCTTTACGTATCTGGCCTTACGTAGACGAACTTTTAATATGTACTTGACTTTGTATAAACCGGCCTCTACCTAACAGATCACAAAGTGTACTATCCTAAGCACGATTATGTTAAAATGAATTCCCTTCCTCAGATTTGTAGAATATTAGTTGAAAGCGTGACGCAGCTGCCCAACACGCATCTAATGTTTCCCTTTTAATACTTGACTAAAGTTTAAAAGTGCTTTATAAGTAGGAATTCATCTAAATCTACAAATGTTTTTAGTAAAATGTTTTATAGTCCTAATGCACTTGATTTATTTTTAATAAGACTATCTGTTAACACTAATTGTTTATAATTTATAATCAGTATAGATTTGTACAAAACGAACTCTAAACCGTTTATTTATTTATCAACGGTTCCACCATTTTTACATTAAAGTACTTATTTGCTATATATTAACATTTCAAGACAGCTTAAATATCTTACAAAAATTACATAAAACAATGCAACAGTAATAGTTAGATGATTATAAGTAGCACTTATTCAGTGAGTAAACTATCATAGCAACAGGTGACCAAATATTTATAAATAATACATGGTTATATAAAATACTTAGAGTCTGCAATAATAATCATATACAACTAGAAAACAACAATGAGAACAATAATAATTATAATAACAACAATAACAAAGCTAACGGATAACAAGATGACAGTTTAAGCGTAACAATGAGAAAATGCAACAAGTAATTAGTGAGGATAAAGAGTATAGAAAAATGTACAAAATATTACAAACTTAACAAAGCAACCATAACAAAGATTTTATAATTAATATTTAACAACAGCAATAACAAAAATAAATAATTACAGTGAATTGAAAACATAAAGCTATAAGGATATAGGATAATAAATTGCTGGTAAGAAAGAGGATTTGGCATTTGGGAATGTAAAGGTAAAGCATGCGTTGATGTAGTGGTTCTTTATAGTTATGATCATCATCTCCCCTCCTGTGCACAATGCAAGTTATACTTCCTTCGCAGTGACTGTGCGCTTTCAGCAAAGAGATCAATATATGTTGCCTCACTTCCCAGTTTTAGGAGTCTAGCCATTCCATGGTTTGCAGAGTAGTTTGTGGGCTTGTATCTCCTTAGAAAAATTGACCTCGATCTTGTTCCTCTTGGTGTATAAATGTCAATGTCTGATAGCAATGAGAGACAATCCAGGACGCCATTTACCAGTTTGTACAAGAAGAGAAGATCAATGTACTTCCTTCTCTCGTGCAGAGGCTGCAAACCAAAGAGACTGCCCACCTCCGCAATCGGTGTGATCAGATAGTCATATCCAAGCCTCACTCCAAGCAATCTAATAAGGCGCACGTGTATCCTTTCAATTCTTTCGATATGGCCAATCTGATAAGGAGACCAGATGGTTGAACAATACTCCAACAGGGGGCGCACAAGAGCCTTGTACAGGGTGACTAATGTGTGAGGTGATCGGAAGTCTCTACTGGCTCTAGTCATGAATCCAAGCAGACCAGACGCCTTATTGGAGATATGAATTATGTGTTCTTCAGGGTTTAAGGAAGGTGTCATTATAACTCCCAAATATCTAATCTTCTCAACTGATTTGATGGTAGATTGGTCGATGCAATAACCGAAAGCCATGGGTGTACTGTTACGAATGTACGTGATTTGGAAGCACATTTGACACATTTAATTCCATAGCATTGGCTCTGCACCACTGATTAACGGCGTCGAGGGAGCGCTGAAGGTCCTCTTGATCCTGAAGAGATGTCACCCTCCTGAAAACCTTGATGTCATCGGCAAACAGTAGACACTCAGATGTTATTTTTGTGGCTATATCATTAAAAAAAAGGGTAAAAAGCAAAGGCCTCAAATGCGACCCCTGAGGTACACCAGATGGTGCAGGGAAGGACCTAGACAGACCACCATCACACCTGACGATCAAAAAGCGTTCCCTCAAGTAACTCTTCAGCCATAGGAGTAGCGAGCCACAGACCCCATAACCCTCAAGTTTGGCTATTAGTGGGCTATGGTTAATCTTATCAAAAGCCTTGCTAAAATCAAGGTAAACGCAATCAACCTGTGAAGAATCCAGAAAACTCATCATCACATACTCCTGGAGCATCAAAAGATTTGTAGTGGTAGATCGGCCCTTCAGAAACCCATGCTGCTCCAGACAATTTTGGGTTTTCAAATTGAAGTATAAATAATCGAGGATTAAACTTTGAAAGACCTTGGCCAAAGAAGATTGAATTGCTATGGGGCGATAATATCGCACATCACCTCGGTTTCCAGACTTGAATATAGGAAACCACATAGCTTTGCTTTAATACAGAAGGAAAAACCCCCCGATGTGAGAAGCCGCTCAAAAAGAACAGACAGATGAATTGAAATGATCGGTGCACAATACTTTAAGACACTTGGAGGGATATTATCAGGTCCTGCACTTTTTAACACGTCTAGTGAGTTTAGCTTAATATATACATTAGAGGCTGTTATTGGGCAGTAAGAAAAAGATTGATTTACACCAAAATCAAATATAGGGGCATTCACCACATTATCACCGTAAACGGATGCGAAGTATTGGAGGAAGAGTTCACATTTACTAAAGGGCTCGCCTTCCTCTCTTCCATCAAATTTTAACTGTTCAGGTAAACCATGAGAGCTCTTGAGACCCTCAACATGTGACCAGAAGGACTTTATATTTATGTGTATGCTATTTTCAACCCTGTTGATATAATCATTGTAGCATTGACGGGTAAGGTCCTTGCACTCTCTCCTTATCTCCCTGAAATCCTCAAGCGCAACTCAAGCGTGACAACTTATATGTCTTGTGTATTATTTTCTTTTTAATAACAAGCTGTTTAAGCTCATTTGAAAACCATACAGGAAATCGTGCTTTATCGATCCTCTTGATTGGTGTGCTGGCCATGATCAAAGATTTAGGGTGATCACAAAAGTTGTCGAATGCACGCTCGGGATCACTTAAGTCCCCCTGCCTTGGGTAGCTAATCGCCTGAAGACCTCTGTATACTGCATCCATATCGCATCTGCGAAAGTCCAGTTTTTCACTTCTCTTCTTAACTGTTGTAGAAAGAGGGACTTCGACCATAAAAGCCAAAGCCGGATGGTGTCTATCTTCTTCAAACAATATATCATGTCCTCGGACTGTCTCAGAGTTTTTGTAAGATGTAAAAACCAGATCAAGGCACACCCCTCTAAAATTTCGAACTAAATTAACTTGCTTTAAATTGTAGGTAAAAGAAAGCTCAAAGAGGCAGCGAGAAGAGCTTGATACTGCAGTGGCGTCAAAATTAACCCAATCCGTATCAGGCTGATTAAAGTCACCCATTAATATTACCTCAACTGGTGAACGCAAGGAACCAAGGACCTCGTCCACAGCATCATTAAAATATGAATAGATCAGTGTGGGTTGACCAGGTGGTATGTAAGCAGCACAAAGAAGTATTGTAGATACAGAAAACTTACAGAGAATAAAAAGACATTCAATGGCATCAATACTAGTGGGAATCCTGGCACAAGAAATACCGTTTCGAATGGCAACAAAAACTCCTCCTCCACTTATTTTATTGCTAGTGAGTTGAGATCTGTCACATCTAAAAATATTTTAACGTGTGAGACCAAGTTCGGCATCATAAATATCAGGTGTTAGATTTGTTTCAACAAGCAATATGCCATCATAGGGTGAGGAGGTTATTGCCTGAGATAGAGAAGTTAGTTTACTTCTTAAACCATTTACATTTTGAAAATACAGAGAAAAACACACAGGGGAACCGTTGAATCTTACACGTTTTTTTAATTCTTGACAATTTTCGGAACATTGTTAATATATTTTAAGGTCAGATTTGCTTCACCCTGGGCTTTCCCGTTATCCAGTTCAGCAATCACAGCCTTTAGATGTTTCTGCTACGGGGGGGTACGGTCCCTGGCGATCTTGACAGCAGAGAATACTTGACCCAACTTCAACACTGCATCGGTAGAAAAATTTTCCGTCGAGCATCCTCAACACTTCCTAGAATCACCTTTAAAGGCCTGGATTTACTATCCGTCTTTCTGCCAACTCTGTAAGTTTTTACACTTTCATTGCTGAAACTTGGATAAGCCAATTTAAACATATTTGTGACATGTTTAACGTCATGCCCATCTCCGTTTCACATCCGACTGAAATATCGTAGTTATTTCTTTGAATAACCGATTAATTTAATATTAATACTTAACATGTATCATTAAAAAGCAGTTACTTCTCGTAAAAATTTTTAGAACCACTTGTACTGAAAAATCAATAGTGGTTCTAATATTCTTTAGAATTAACAATCTTGATTATGTTAGCAGCACGTCGAGAGCGCTCATTTATTTCCTTCATAACATCTTCTATAGCTATGTATGCTTTAGGATTTCCACTAACAGTTTTCTCAAGGGTGCATATCTTCGCCTCGTTATTTGATACACGGCTCTCAAGAGATGCAAGGTTCTTATTCAAATTGTCAACCTGAACTATGATTTGATCAATTTTGGAGGGAAGCGGGGTAAGTGTATCAATTTTATCTGTGAGATTAACGATTCTTTCATTTAACTGAGCTAACTGATTTATTAGCATATTCAAGGGCTGCTTTGTGCTGTTTATACAACCATCACGCCCACAAGACCATTTCCTCCTATCATTACTTGCAAATTTGGCGTACTCATTTGGAGATAACTTAACGCACGTAGCGTGAAACCATCTGTCACATGGCCCATCACATCTAATGCCCTTGTCATCATCTGTGACTATTATAAAACAAATAGGACATACCTCCAAGCAAGACATTTTTGTAGTATAACATGCAATACCAGGGAAAGAAAGGATTTCAGAGACAGGTATATATAAGATGCACGTTTATATAAAGAATAATAAAATTATGAGAATGTATATATTTACTGTAACCCTTAGCCTACGATTAATTTCCTTAAACTATATTACAAAAATCAACAACCAATTTCGAACTTAAAAACTAGACAACAGTGAAATGATCAACACATAAATACACTTTATATAGTTTCAGTACAGTAATCAAATCCCAATTACCGTTACTTGCCAAATACTTGCCAATGGGATAGTGTAGCGAGTATGGCGGTTACAGCGAGATAACCGAATCAAGAAACGTTGAGCGTGGCTGCTGCTTGGATGAGTAATACCTAAGCAATCCTGCCCCAGAAAATGGCAAGTCTGCCTGGCAATTGGTTGTAATTCGGAAGTCAACTTTAAGCCGTTGGTTCCCAGGTTAGATGTTAGAGAGGGCTTCTTATTACCAAGTCTGGTAAAAAGAAACATTATTATATTCAATATACATTTTAAACTATTACTATAAACATAAATTTATATATTTTTAATCATTAGCATTCGTTGGATTAATAAATCTAAGATACTATACAAGTTTTTAGATTAGAGACGAATTTCTAATTATTACATAGTTTTAAACTTTAAGAAACCTCAGGGATGCCCAGCCGCCAGGTGACTTGATTTCCCCCTTAAGGACCCATACTTGTCCAGCTGACGTAATCAAGATTGTTAATTCTAAAGAATATTAGAACCACTATTGATTTTTCAGTACAAGTGGTTCTAAAAATGTTTACGAGAAGTAACTGCTTTTTTAATGATACATGTTAAGTATTAATATTAAATTAATGGGTTATACAAAGAAATAACTACGATATTAATTCCAGATATTATATTTGTTATCAAATATGAAAATACTTGTTATAAATATTGTCTTAATACGGAGGAAGGTTAAATGAAATGTATGAGAAAGTTTAGATCTTAGTACATTAATGTTTGTGGGAATTTAGAAAGTTAAAACCTATTATATAAAACTTGTGAATCTGCGATAAATACATGTATAATGGCAAGTATATACATCTAAATATTTCACTCTATTGAGTATTGTAGTCATCAAAACTACTGGTATTTTGGGAGTAAATACAGCTAAATAATCTCAATATGTTTTTTTTTTAATGATACATATAAATGAGGTAATCATGACACAGGACGGGTGTAAGTATTAACAGTAGCCAACAATTACGTTGCTACTCAATCAATGTCACGTGTAATCTCTATTTCCGGAGCATTTAGCTGTATCCGGTATAAACGCAGTATTAAACAACGCTTTTCCGCTGTCTCCTCGTGCTCTGAAATTGGTGACTTTAGGTATAGCTTGTTACTTCCATAGGTAAACTCTACTTTCATAGGGCTCAGCGGAAATTAAGGAGCTTTACATTTTCGTTTTTCTCTCGACAGCTATTTATAAACACAATAATATAAGTCCACAATAAGAAAAGTTACACAATAAGATAAGTAACACTCAGCTAACATATTTCTTGATATTGAGGAGTTAGTAATTGTGTTTAAAATTCATGATGGGTTGCTTGGAATTCTTATGATTTTGCACGTAAGTTTATCTAGAACGAAGTCATGCAGATGGCCAATGTTGAAAGAATGTAGCTTTATATATGAGATCCCTATACAGGCTGGAATATATCTGTCTATACTGAAATATATAATTGCAATAATATATTTAGACGTATAAAATATGCTACCAGCATCTACGACAAGCAGTGTTAACACCTTAAGTTGCCACATCCGAGTTTCCGTCCAAAAACTTAGAGGTTAGACCACGATCCCGAGATGGTTTCTTCTACCGACCGGGTAAATATTTCTCTAGTCGACCCCATACGTCACCGAAACGGTGCCTGGGTGTCAATGTCCATTGATCATTTCGTTAAAAATGTCTTAACTTTTAAGATTTCGAATATAGTTTGTGTTGTATTTATATATCTAGACTTTTTTTAAACACAAAATTTGTGCGACAGATATGTGGCAATACTAGGCCTAAAGAGGTAGCACTAGGCCTAAGACTGAAACACACAGAATCCGAGATTACTTATACATAGCAAATAACGTGAAATCGGAAAGGATAAGTATAGTAAAACTTGACTATTAAGCATTTCTTTATTTTTTATACTATAAATCGCGTGACAATGCTGACTATAAATGTATGTCCTTGGTATGTAAAATAATATCAGATGCTCAATAACACAAATTGAATAGGACATTATCACAATAAACAATATGGAAGCAGTTTGAAATTTTTTAAATAAATAGCTCTTTTGAATGTTATGCTTATAAAAACTAAAAGTATTAAAGTTTTAATAATATAAATTGTGTATTGTGTTTATGGAGAGGTACTACCTATTGGTAGTACCTTTTTTTTTTTTTACTCCAGTTTCTATGTACTGTATATAGTAATAACCAAAGAATGTAATAAATATGCAGGTATTTATTTATTATTTATTTACACTCTTACTACAATGTGTTACATTGCTATAGTTAAACTATTTCTAAACATGTGGTTTGACCATAATCAATTCACACAAACAGTTACATTATTACACTTATATAAATATTATAAGCTGAAAAAAACAATGTTATAAATCTCAAAAATAATCTTGAAATAAATTAATAGTATGCCTATATCAATGACGTGGAGCTTCAAGAAATGTTTTAGCGTTTTGTAGGGAGTTTACCTCTTTAAGAAGCTGGTTATGTAGTTTTAATGTTTAATGTTCTTTTTGTAAGTATATTATGAAGTTTGCGAAGATTTGATAAAAAAACTGTCAAAAGTTTTCTTTTCCCTCCAAGTAATGAGGACATGCATCTCATACTTAATCTGACTTTGGAAAGCGTCGACGTCCTTCTCTGGTTTCGCGTCCGATTTTGTAAGCAACTTGTAGGCATTGTTAAAAACATGTGATAGGATTCTTTTCCTCGTTAATTGATAAAACTATATGCCTCACACGGTGCTATATTTGGCTTTAGAAAGCGTTGACGTCACTATCAGTTTGTCGTCTTGGCTTTTGTAATAGCAGCTATAAAGAACTATGAAATCTATAATCTGAATTTCTTGGCAATTATGTTATGGATGCTCTGTTTTTTACCGATTTGTTGCCTTTTAAATGGTATGACATACCTATTTAAAAGTATAAATTATTTTATAATTTAATTTCTATAAATGCTGAATGTTAATAAATACTGCATCGTTCGCTCACTGATAAACATTTCCATCTACCACGTTTTCAGGTTTAATAAACACTTTAAATATTATATACATACAGTAATAAGATTATGTGACATAAATAATTGCATACTTATACTTATACATAGTTATATCCATCCAAGTATTTATATGAACCTTATATTTCAGATTATTACTTAAACTAGGTATAGTTTATAGAGTCATAAGTTTATACAATAAGACATTTTTGAGTTCAGAATAAAAAAGGTGGCATCTGAGCTGCAAAATATATGACGTAACCAAACATATTCATATAAATTTGGTCTCTTCCGATCAAGATAAATAACGTGGAATTAAAAATAAGTTCTTCATATAAGGATGAATGAAAACATTGAAATTCTAATTTTTAGTCTTCTATGAGGCATATATAACCATTCAAAAATTATTGAAATAGTTGTGATAAATCATCTTCTATGTTGAATTCTTTCTTTTATTAGCTTGTACGTGAGCTAAACAACCCTGTATATAAAATGCCATTATTATTAAATACAACACTGAACATTCCAGGTTATTAGTAAACATACAGTCAATATTACATAAGTTTTTCAATTTTGATTACACCAGTGATATTTGCCAGGTCTCATAATCCAATTATCTCTGAAAGCGGCGACAAGACACTGAACAGCGCTTGGCAGAAGGTGCCAACAAGTGCCACGTAATGTTCCCGGCTAATTAGGAGATGTTTGTGAAAGTCTTTATGGTGGCATTCAAGCTTAACACTATACAGGGTACGTTTTATCGCGGTGTTTTTATTAATATTTTTAGGAAAGTTAATTATTCTCTGTATCCTATCATTGCATTTTTTAACATTATTTTTTTAATACGCTCTTTATTTTTCCCGTAACTGACTGAGTGAGTTAATTACAAAAAAGCGTTTTTATTACATTAATACTACATATAAGATTATATTGCACGTTCTAACCTATCCTAAAATTGTTTTACGATTCACTTTTAGTTAAGTTAAATCATTAAACGAATTTTATATTCTGCTGATGTAAAATATCAATTTTTCCTTTAGAGAAACAGTCTACACACAAGGATTTTAGTTTTGACTGATATTACAGAGAGGTATACTATTTAAATATAAGGTATATTATTATGTTGGGACCTCCATCTGCAAAATAGCATTTCTAATTGTTTTCTAATATCTAATTTCTTTGTTATTGACTATGGTTTCTTATTATAATTATGATTTCACAGATATAGAATTATTATTATTATAAACAAGACTAAAACTTTTATTCATGTTAAATGAATTAAACTATAATATAATAAAGATTACAACAATCAATATACCTTTTGTTTCACGTTCTTGAGTCTATAAAAAATGTTGATTAATTGCTTTATGAAACGTTCTGATTATGGGATTAATAGATATTAAAAACCCAACATCGCCATCATATTTGTCTAACTGATTGATCTAAACCCAAATAAATGTAATCTTCAAGGGTACAACCATTAAAATGTCACTTGTTACAAGCTACTGTCAAAGATATAACTGGGTATAAGAATTTTACCATTGCTGTATGTTACAAAGAAACGTAAAGCTATTGTCCTTTCAAAACTTTCATCGTCAATACAAACTTTAAACAAGTAAAACTAACTTATTCCCAATGTTTACCAAAAGTGTGACTAAATTATTTCATTTCACGTATTAATTTTCTACATCTTCTAAGTTTGTCCGATAAATGTTTATTATCACCACTGATGTCACTCGTAAGCAGTGGAAGTAACCCTCATTTCTGCGCGCCAATCCAGAAAGGCAGTCGAATTTATTCTGTAATTGCAAAATAATTTCAATCAAAGAAGTAGGAAGAAAACTCATTCCTAACAACGCATTCCTCCTGAGATTAGCTTTGGTAATTTGGACTTAACACTATCTCCTCCGACATACAACAGATCTCCATGTGACCTCCTTCAGTGTACGAGCTTCACCTGGAAAATGCACATGAAGGGCATGAGACGTAACCTAAAGTTCAATCCTGTCCATGCAGAACATCCTGTCACTCTGGAAGGAGCGCAAAGGTCCGTTTAGGGCTAAGTAAAATTCCTCAGCTTCTGGTTCTAACTAAAACAATAAACCATCGAAGCTCTCAATCTTGGGGGAAAATGACCAGAATAATGTTTGAAGATAAAGGATTTATTTAAAAAAATTTAAAAAAATGTTTAATTTGTACTGACGGTAAACTTGCCTAATATACGATTGCTACGAAAGTATTTTGAGTAAGATGTTCCAAGTTTTTATCCTTGTATAACGATGGATATTGTCTGTAGTTTTTTAAAATTAATTCACCGCTATTAATGAATTATAAACGTTAATACCATTTGTATAAAAAATATATTGTCAAACGTGTTTTGATTTTTTTTCTCTTGTATCTAGTCGTACTATAGCAGCCTATTTTTTCTTTTGCTCCGGTCACTATGTATCAAGAGAAAATATAGTCGAGAAGTTCCAGGGTATATCTTTTCTATGAGAGATTAGTTTTTTGTTGTTTATAATTCGACCCAGTACTAGATGCAATGGTATCGCAAATCATGTTTAGATTATGACGTTAGGTCATAGGTTATAATTATTCTCACAAAGACGTTCGATAGACTAAGGTTAGGGCTTTAAGGGCGAGGGCTAGAGGGGGAGGGCTAGAGGGGTAGGGATTCTGAAATTGGCACATGAGAGTTGTGACTGTGTGACTTATTTTAAGTAAAACTTTATTTTTGTCAGGTCTAGAATGTTTGGTTGTTATGGAAGACTGACCATACACACAGAAATTTCTGCGAGCTTTATAAGTGAAAACTGGTATTTAGAGTTTCGAGCAATATTTGTTGACCTAATGTGTGTTATGATTAAGTTTTTACTAGTAACATCTTAATATATGAAATAACAATAACAGTTTGAAGGTTTTCTATTCTACAGTTTTTATTTTTATGAGCTCGAAACAGTTATTTCCACTAATAGGAAAGATAGTATTGTATCTAGACTAGTAAGTGGTTTCAGAGACCTAAAGAAGATTCTCAGTCGCAGTGAAGAAGGTAAGATGTCTGTCGGGCGAGGACAAATTATTCATTGCTGATGTTTACACGGGATACCATGTTTTACATTCTCTTTGAAATATATGCGGCGCTTGTTTAGCATCCATTGTAAAAGAATGCTTGCTTACTTAAATAAATCTAGAACGCCTTTATTTATTATTTAAGTAATTAATTGAATTTAATATTTACTCGATTTTCTAGGGTTTTAATTCTTATACTGTCAGTTCTCCTTGCCTGTGAGGCCCTTATCAAATATAATAAGGGGAAGAGTAGATACAGTACAAGGTCAATGGTACTGATAAAAAGTGCTTCGGTCACATACAGGATTTGAATATGCGTTTATCTCTAACTCTGATTCAAAGTCTGGAGTTATAGAGCACTCAGCTATAAGCACTCATTAATTACGTGTTATTTGGAAAATATTCTCAATAACTAAACTGTTGGATCAAATTTTTTTTCTTTTTTTCAAAAATGAGGAGCGTTATTATGTTTTATCTCTCAGAAGTCAATGAAAAATCTAAACGGTCACTGTTACTCATGTCAAAAATGAGATGCCTCACATCAGCACAACTGTAAATTTTGTCGTTGTTTGAAAGTATATAAATTGATTAGTGCTATAATTAAACACACTATCAGCAAACTATACACACATTATTTTCATTACTGCATTGATAGATAAATCCCATCAATTTAACACTAATGCGTGGAATAAAATGAAAGCTAATCGCTTATTATTTATTGCCAATAGAATTTCGCAGAAAGGATGTCTTAAACAAAAACATTATTATAACAACATTTTTTTCTCATTTAAATACATTTTTGAAATATCAGTTGCATTTTCATGCATACAAGCTCTAGGATATAACACAAAATGGTTTGCTTGAGATACATAACGTTGTTATATGAATAGATAGTTCCTTTAACATATTTACATTTCGAAAATTAAACTGGTCTTTAAAATGCCCTGGCACACTACAATTTGCAAAATAGTTGATATTTTGTAAAGTTTTAAAAATATATTGGACTTTTTTTATTTGACTTAAAAAACTGTTTAACAGGTGCCATTTTTGTTAGTATTTAAGTAGATGACACAAGCGTTTTTTTGCGTTTTTTCGTAACGTATTTGAAAAGTTTGGTATATGTAGATTTAACAGTTCAAAGATAATCAGTATTTTATAAAAAATACAAATTTCTCGGCCCGTGTTTACATTATTTTTTTGTCATGAGTTTAGCCACAGAAGTTTGGACACCATTTTGTGATGGCCTTTTGTTTATGGAATTAGCTTAATCAGCATATAGTAAATGTGTGTGCAGATGACTTAATCGCCTGTCAAAACAATGAATAATAAGTATAATAATTTATACACTTGTAAACAGGTGCTAGTAAATGTTAGTGGCTAGTTATCTGTCGGATTATAACGACATGGATTGTAGATCTTAATATTCCAGAATATTATTAATAAAATTATCAATCATACATCCAAGACGATTTAAAATACTTATTGATTAGTAAGCTCAGAGTAAATATTCAGTAAAATGTATTACTAAATTTTTAACCATTAAATATTATCTTGTTTGTCTAAAATAAAAAATCACAGTTCTAAATAAAAATAATGGATTTATTTTAAACTGGCAAATTAAAAAGTTCAATGTTTCAGAATTTCATCACTTTCTATATCTACCAAAGAATTGACAAACCGTTTAATAATAGCAAAAAGGTCCTTTGGTAAGAAATAAAAATTCCAGTCAAATATCTCAAACTAAAAATCAGAGCTTTCTCCTGTAATAAAACAATACACTTTTTCAGATAAAAATCAAATACCACTTGAAAATAACAAAATTAAAATGTTCACTTCTAACTAAGTTCACTCCAAATTAAAAATAGAAAATAAAACTTCTCTTTCCACTAGTTGTATCTTAACTTTGAAGTCTTTGAAATTCAGTCACAACTCTCTCAAACAATTATTAAAGTTCTATTAATTTCCAATTAATAATTCACAATAAAAAAAGTTCAAATTAAATATTAATAAATTTCCAAAATTCAGTCAAAGTATGTTATTAACAAATTTCAATTTTAATCCAATATTCTTGCAAGTTTGAACCAATTGTAACTTGTTTCATTCTATTGTGCTTTATTGTTCATCAAGAATCAGTTATGCAGATTGCTGTGTAGTTTCTATAAATTTAATCTTTCCTATAAAAAAGACAACAAAACTAATTTAATATCAGATCTAGAAGACTATTTCAATATAACGTACAATACATTTGGTGCTTACCTCAAAATCCAAAATTCAGCCTACCACGCTGGACAGGTTATCAGGTAAAGCTGGAGTTCGAGTTTTATGATGCAAGTAAATTTGCAATTTTGTCAATTTTACTCCATAGCGTTAGTCCCTTTTCTTCTTTTTTATGACAGAATAGTATTTCAAAGTATCTGAAGTAATAAATCCTACTGTTACACAATTTTGTAAATTTGGAGTCTTAAACAAGTCTTAAGGCGTTTTTATTAGCACAGGCCTGTTTGACTCTGTGAGCATCTTTTCAGATTTCACGTGAAATGTCTGTGTATTTAATAAATCAAAATTTTATACGTATGTCAATTTGTCTGGTTTCAATATTTCAATGTCACATTACATATAAATATTTATTGAACGTGTACTTAAATTTAATATTTGTTTAATAATAATAATGGAATTTTGATAGAGGTTTTTATGAATATATTTGGAACTCTCCCATATTATGCTTTGACTAACAATATTGTAATCAATTTCATTACAAGCTTTGACCTTATAACTATTCATTTGGAATTTAAAAAGTTATAGATTGCAAAGTAACCTGGAATATTTAGTTTCTCTAGTTCTATAGTTAAAAATAAATAAAGTATTTTACTACACATTACAAATATAAATTTAATGTTTAAAACCATAATTTTATAAACTCATGAAAAATAATTATTGATATTTGTAATAAGTATAAGTATTTCCTCTATGTGATTAGATAAATTTTGATACACTACTTTTTTACTATACAATTTATATTTATTTACTATACTTTTACATTTTTCCATTTTATGAAGAAAAGTATTTTATGTTGTTCGTTAACTTTGGTATCAGGCAAACATTCCTATAGCTTCTCACGAGATTTAATCTCATATTATACAGGAGGGGGTGGGGAGGGAGGAAGCTGGTTGAGGCTGGAAGCCTCTGAATATGTATCCTGTCAGAATGATATACATTTGACAGCGACATGACACGCTACACTTTGATACCACGAACTGACACCGCACTGATAAATATTAAAACTTCGCTGTTCAAATATTGTTTTCCAGTGGAGCTTTGCATGTACAACAGGATTTATCGGTTGACATTTATTTTATTTCGTTTAATCTTTTTTTAATTGTGGCAAACTCAAAGTCCGATGTCTATACCGTTCGGACATCGGCAAATCGGCACTCCCAACATTGACGCAAATTAACGTAAACGTATTTTTACATTTTTAAGCTATTTCTATATATTATGTGTGAACTATACCAACATTTTGATTAAGTTACACTCATTTTGGGCCAATGATTCATCATAACTTAAGGGTCATGAAACATGACAGATTGTCTATTTATAGTAATGGCAGTTTTTATTTCTATATAATGTATAATTTGTTATTTTATTCTATAATGTCAGATGGTAAGCCTTGATTCCTGTAATGTCTTCATTCATTACCAACGGCATTAAGAATTTTGCTGTGTCTTATACAAAGGTTAATGAACAATCATAATGAGGACCGATGGCCTCACGGGCTGAGGCACGAGACTTAGATCGCAAGTAGACTTAGGCGCGAAGTAGAGATAACGCAGATTCAGATCCTGTCTATGACCGAAGCACTTTTTATCAGCATCACCGATCATGTACTGTTACTGACCCCCCCTTTATCGTTTTTACTTTATCCTCGCACAGGCTAGTTGTTGGTTAGGAAGGAGAGAATTAAAGGAAACAAGGAATCGGCCACTTCTTAAAAAAATGTAATTGGTGTGTCATACGTACAGAAGACCAGAATTTTAAGTTTTACGGTGTTAATTTAACTCCAGTTATACACTTATTTGTTTGGATGTATACAATATTAGCATTGAAATTTTAAATATACACTATTACCACATGAAGGTGAAATACTCCAATAGTATATATTTTTATTATGCAAATTACTTAACCGACTACAAGATCAACAACTGATGTGTTTCTTATAGTAACCCTGAAAAAGTTAACCCCTGTCCTTAAAACTTATATAATAATGTCTTAATTCACTTGACATTTCATTATCTCTGACAGAAAACTGGAACATTTACAAATAAAACTTTAATTTTAAATGTTCCCCCACCTCAAAGTTTCGAATAATTATTTGTTATCTTTTTGTAACGAAAGTAAACTAGTTTAATAGGCAGTTTTTGGTAACAGTGTTGAATTAAAAATCATATACAGTATACATTTGAATACATTTATAATAGGTTTTGTCACATTTCAAAACAAAGCACTAATGCCCACTTTTCATTAAAACAGAAATGCTTACAAAAGTAGTTTATTTTTTAAAGTAATACTGCACATAACTTTGATTAAATTCAAAAACTAAAATCGGCTCTGTTTAAAAAAAAGAAACTTTCATATGAAATAAAGTTCATTTTAAAATCGATTTACTCACCATTACCACATAAGAAATAAATTTAAACCAAAATATAATAAATTCAACTATAAGAATATACAAACTTATCAGGAAACTTTAAACTAAAATAAAGGTCTTCTTCATATACAACCTATGTAACCTTATTAAACAAATGAATAAAACTTTCTTTTAAAATTAAATTAATATATAACATAAGTATTAAGTATTTATACAAAAATCAATTTAGATTATATAAGTTTGCATAGCATAGCGGATTTCTAAGTAAAGTGCGACCAATTTCAATGACAACGCAGGGTTGCATTGTGTAAATAATAGTTTAGCAGTGGCTTGAATCTCGTTACTTGCATCATTCGCTAATGCGTCACACTTTAGTTTGACCCATTACTGTAAAATTAAAACAAAAATACACGGATAAATTACATTACATAATTATCACTTTAAAATAATTTTAAACCATATTTATTGATTTAACAAATTAAGAAACGTCGAAGAGCTTTTTATCAGCCACCCGTGATCAATGCCACTGTCGGGGATGTTCAAACAGGAAGTGTCCTAATGCCTTGTCAGTACAAAACCATTCGTAATGCAGAGACAGAGGGTATTTGAAAGCCACCGGTGATTTATGCCGATGCAGGGGGAGAGGTGGAACAAGGAAGTGTCCTAATACCTTATCAATACAAATCATTATTAAAGGAAGAAGTTATGTGACAACCAACGGTATTCAATGCTGCTGCCAGGAGATGGTGTAGCAGCTAATATCCTAATGCCTTGTGTACTGAAATAATCTTATTTGCGGAGGAAGATGTTTTTGATAGCACACGGTGATCAATGCCGCTGCCAGTAGTGGGTGGAGCAGGAAGTGCCCTAATGCCTTGTCAATACAAACAATTATTAATGCAGAGGAAGAGTTGGATATTTGCCAGAACTCGTAAACTACAAATCACACAGATCTTGTGCTCAAGTGACCTGTGTCATATAAAACACCAAAACCAATTTCAGGATAACATCTGTTGACTAAAGATAGCTCTCAAAAATGGTGTTGAAATATTGTAAAATGATAATTGTGTAAGCAAAATTTCGATTTGAAGTGCACCGGAAGATTATTGACTAAAGATATTTTCTTAACTTTGTTAAAATAATATCCACTAAGTCAAAATGTTTCCTTATGGAGAATAATCAACGAGGAAACACCGTTCGTATAAATTCAGGGAAGCGCTTCCTTATTTAATTATGACCAATGAAATATTAATTTAAACTACACGACGGTAATGGCATCGCCCACTCCATGGGATTAAGCTGAACTTTAGTAAAACTTTTTACATTAAGCTTATGAGTAACCCATTATGGCAACGAGAAATCACAAAATACGTGTAAGCACACCGAGTGCAATAACAAAGGATAACACTTAAAATAATAGAGTGGAAAATCAAGGGTTAAAACTCTATGTCAAAGGAATTTACATTATTTAAAGACATTTATTGTTATCATGTGACTAGATATTTCGAGAAATATATTATCTATAGGTTTTATAACTTTGCATTAAACTTCCTTACTAAAAAGACACCAATAAATACAATGGTGCATAATCACCAATATTTCTATGTGGTGCATTGGCGGGGGTACATTGTTGCATGTGGTTTGATACATTTAAAGCGTAATTGACGCCACAAATTAGGCTGAAATAATGTAACTGTTATCTGCCGAGGGATTGTAACATATTTTTAACCGATCTTCTCTAAATATAAAAACTATACACTTCTATAACGTGTTACAAGTTAGGAGTTCGCTTCTCCTGGTACCCAGTAATAGGCTGAGATTCAACCCAACATTTCAAATCCATAGATCATTTCGTTATTGACAGATAGAACGACAGCCAACGATAGGGGAAAGAAAATATAAATTATGTTAGTCTTCTGAGTGATAGGCCTCAACGTCTAT